>NW_024873260.1:0-13628 GCF_018340385.1 Cyprinus carpio | reverse complement strand
AGCTCAGTTTATTTGTCCATGAGGAGGAGAATACATATATGTAGGTTTTACTGCCCTTCTACCCCCAGGGGCCCGGTAGCACCCCCGGAAGAGCCCAAAACTGTACTTTTCAAATGGCTGTTAAATCAGAGTCCAATTAACATATCAAAGCGAAAATCAGCAGGATTACTACTTATGCTATGCTGATAAAATAATGTTGGGCACAGTTTTCAGAAATAAATGCAAAGGTGGCATAAAGGCATTTTAAATATTGCTCACTCTAAAATACTAAATTTAATCATGCCTCTCAAATATATCATAGTGGTTTACACAGTGAATATATTTATATGTCCAGTTTACCATTAAATATATTATTTATTTCATTTCGTTAATAAAACGGTTTTAACCTACATTTCCATAAGCCTCCGTCGTTCTATCTATGGAAAGGGAAAACCAGGCGCTGTTTTTGTAGTTCATTGAAGTTATTCTTAGGGTTAGTGTTAGGATCTCGGTAAAACAGGTGATTTTTCTCAACATAGAAACAATCAATGTTGACTTAAATATTTACTAATGTGATGAATAGCAGCAAAACATACTTTTTGTAACAGATGCGCTGTTTAATATGGTTTGAAAAAGATGTCCCAACTACAGACAGTCCTGCGGTGACAAGGACATTCACGAGCCAATGCCCATCAAAGCTGAGCAGCGTCATCCAATTCCTTACATTTATGGTCCTTCATGAGCGCTGTCTTCCACGTTTTTCGGCTAACGGGATAAGATTGGTTTAACAATAAAATTAAATTTACCACCTATTGAGAGTGTTTTTATGACGTCTACACCTTCTTTCCACAATAATGCAAATACGAGAAATTATTGTATTCAGCTTGACAAAAATTTTGGCAATATTGATGTGCTCATGTGTATGTAACAAACTACTACAATGTGGATGTGAACTGCAGTCACAGATGTATCTTATTATCGACCAATCCGATTCATTTTAATTCAATTTAAAAGATAATCGTTTTTTTTCCTGACCAAAGAAATAGCATTTACCTGAATAACAAGTTAAAAGAGTGAAATTATTAAGTTATTAAATTATTCCCATGTTGGTTATTTCTGTGATTTGCCTTAGGCTTTAAATCCAATTGGATCTCTATGAATAAATACTGAAATAAAGCATAATGAACATACATAATTTTGTAAGAATTTTCCAGTATTTATGTGAATGTTAAACTGTCATAAACCTCAATTTATAAGACAAAGTGCAACATAATTACTGGCAACGAGTCACCAATGCTCAAAGCTGCTTTTTGAAGAATAAAACTAGGTGGGAAGAATAAAAAGGCAGTTACAATAGTTGTACACATTAAACAATTTTCAGTATTGCAATACTTTTATTAATTAACAAACAACCATTATAAATAATGGGTATATGTCTTTCAGGCCACAACAACGCCCCCCGTTCAAAATATAAATTTTATCTTTAAAAAAAAATGTCACTATTGACCACAAAAGTGATACAACACAATGTAAATGTTTTCCAAAACTCGCAAAATAACATCCATGAAGCGCATGGCATGTGCAAGTGTGCAATATCTTCTATACAAACTCAATCAGCACAGCATCAAATAACAACTGATTGTTCGAGGGGAGGAACCTACATGGAAGAAAGATAAACTTGTGTTCCAGGATACACTCACGATTTAACCGTCGCCCCTTAACTCCGTGCTTATGGCCATAAAACCTGGTCGCCAGAAATATAACTTTTAACACATAACAAATCATTCTACCCAAGCCTTTCCGCCAGCTTTCATGGACGTAGGAACTAGGGCTCAGGATTAGTCTGTTGCTATAGCCCACATATGTCCTTTACTAAAAGCTACCTTTCCTAGATGAGAACCTGAATGCTTTTTTATATAAAAGGCACCAGAAGTAAAGTTTACTGTAGGTGGAATCTTTGAAAAAGAGACACAGATGTTTATGCTTTAATCAAGCACGGATAATCTACTATTTTACCGAACTATTGTTGCCTCGATACACTGCACTGTTCTGTCGGTATACAGTACAAGTATATGGGATTGCTGGGTGAGTGAGGGGTCACAATGTATTCCTTATAAAAGTCTGTATTAAAACCAAAGTTACAGATCTTCTGCAGAAAGCAAATCACTCGCAAAGGGCTTAGGAAGGTCACTTGGTATCCAGGAACACATTTCTGTGTGTGTGTGGCGGGGGGGGTATGTCACCCTCTTTCTCCATACGGGGTTGGGTAGGTGGGAAGATCCTTGTGCATGACGGCGCTCTAGCAATCCCGTGTTATTTGCAAACCCATCCTGTCCGCCTGACCGCCCCCCCGAACCTCAAGAATATTATTCATTACATGGCAACCTTACTGTGTTTTTTTTTAGCGCCATGAAACGCAGTCCCGTCCATGCAAAGACTGCTCTATAATTAACATGTTAAAATGCATCCATTATTCAAAGCAGTTCCTTATAGCATAATAGCGTACTCCTGGAGATCACAGTACAATGGAACCATGAACTGATGAGGAGCTTATTTGAAGTAATTTAACTGAGAAGACCAATGCAACAATATAACCTTTCTGACTGTGTGGGGGCAACTGCTCATTTTACCACAATGTTGTGATAGTGTGGTCAATGAGACATTGTCGCAGGGCTGTGCTTTACAATATCATACAATTGTGGTAACCTTGAAGTTACTGAATTATTAAGCCCCCTTTGATGGTGCGACTGTATTTCTGTGGATCACGCTTTAAAGACCTGTTCCCTCTTTTCCCGATCGCCCCTCCCACCCTGTGAGGTCTTCCGGTCACCTTTGAGAGCATGTGTACATGAGCTCTGCAGACTGTCCCCGCACGCACGGTCTAACTAATGCCAACACGCGCAGCGGCCTTCACGAAGCTGGCACTCCTCTGACCCTCCCCCTACTCGCAATACTGGCTTCGGGCACGCCCCGAGCTGCTCATACAACCGCTATAGTGTCCTTCCCATCTCTGTCATCACATACAACTTTGTTGAAATTCCCCGACTCGTCTATGAGGGACTTTTTGCAGAGATTCTCACAGGAGGTCGCAAGACTCAAGACTTTATTTCCAATGTTTTGTGTAAATATTAATAATAATGAATTAGAAATTGTCGAATAATTTAGTAGTAACAACAAAGTTTTTGTGGTTGCATCGCGGAAAGATGTAACATTATAATTAATTTTTTACCATCAGCCCTTGCAACTCAAAATCTGGCAAACTTGCTTTTTTCATTTATCCCTTAATTAGAATGCAGACCAAACAAATTAAATTGATCCATCTTTAATAAGAAGGAGCTATTGAAAAGACATTTAGAAGTTTATTTTAAATGCAAAGTTGAAAGGACTTTGTCATGTTAAGATCGACACACATGTGTGATCTTCAATAAAAAAAGTGCTCACTGGAAGGAAATAAAGTAAATGTGCAAAGACAACGAGTCAAGTGTAGGGTATTTGGACCGTGGCAGACAACAGTTAAGAGAAACCGAAACAAATGCTGTGCAAATGAATAACAAGGCGGAATGTTTGATAAAAGATG
Organism: Cyprinus carpio; assembly: GCF_018340385.1. NCBI lineage: Eukaryota > Metazoa > Chordata > Actinopteri > Cypriniformes > Cyprinidae > Cyprinus > Cyprinus carpio. The sequence continues at coordinate 10,072 of NW_024873260.1, read as the reverse complement.
ACAATACTATCAACTCCAAAAGACCAACCTGCCCTTCAATGCAGGCTATTCTGTCTTCTACCATTTCTGAAGGAATACTCTCTCCACAAACACCACTGGGGTGACTACTGCTTCCTTACATGTCTTTGGTCAGCTAAAAATGTAAATACAACAAAAAAAGAGGAAGAAATTAAACAGAATTATATACAGAAATGTTAATACAGTGATCATGTGGGCAAAAAGATTGTAAGATATAAACTAATATGGAATTGAACTTGGGCGAAGATGGGCAAAAATGTTTTTTTTTTTTTTCTTTACACTTAACAATGGTATTACACAGCAGCCGGTCAAGCGTAAATGGTGACGTTCACTGTGAAATATGGTCATATAAACAGCACATTAACACACTGACGGACCATTGGAACAGTGTGACACCATCCAATCGGAAGTTGAGCCTTTGTGGTGATTATTGAAACCAATGCTATTACTATACCATAGTAAAAGTTACTGTGGTAAAAAAATAAAATACATAAATAAATAAAAATTAAAAAAAAACATGGTAAAATGGTCTAATTGTTTTAAAGAACTGGGTTTTACTACCTTATTGTAGGTGTCATGGTTACTGCATGGATTTTACTACAAATAACAACTTACAATCTTTGAACCTGAAATGATTATAAAACCTGAGATCCACCGGTCATGCACGTCACGTGGGACAGATAAGAAGATTTTAATCACGCGTGCCAGTTAGGCAGCTGTGTTTCTAGTTAGTTAAACACAATGTAAACGCAAAGACAGCCTCGGCGATGACCGAATGTAATACAGAGAGTAAAAATATGATAATTGCGCTCATCTGATTAATCAAGAAGACCAGAAGAATAATACCCTTTATAACAGGCATTAAAAGAGCATATTTACTACTACTCACCATAGACTGTATAACTCACCCAGACCTGCGGCTCTTGTAAACTGATGTGCAAGTATCGCGATGGTGTGCTGAATGAGACTTCCCCATTGAAACGATGATTATAACAAAGGCGATAACACATCTCATAGTTTGGCAAGTGTGACGACTGATGAGGGTGGTTGGGGTGGGCGCTTGACCACGCTTCAGTTTTTGACGCTTTGGGAGTGACAATGGGTTGACGCACGCGGCGTGATGCGTCGTGGTGGGAGGGGGTCGGACGCTGTATATTAATATTTATTATTATTATTTAGGTCTTTTTTTCGGTTATTATTTCGAAGCTGTGTGCTGATTGTGCTGTTTATTAATATTTTTTAAACTATAACGCTACATCTATACACCATTTATTTAGATGTTATCATTGTATTCAGAGTCATTTCTTTATTTTTAATTAATATTATTTCGGTTTATAATTACCGTGGGAAATATTCACGTAAGCCTAGAACATCGGGCCGAGGCGGGTCCTCATTCTAAGCCCATTAGCCACAATCCCAACGCGGGGACTTCATATACACAGAATCTGACAAAGCGATAAGAGGCTCCTCAGGCGACAAGCAGCATTTTTAGCAGCGCAAAAGATAATACCCAGCATAACCTTAATAAAAACTTTTAACTTTAGAGTCTAAGTTAAAAAAACAAATAAAACAAATCTGTAGGCCTATCTCTAATAAATATTTTTTATTTATTTATTTTTATTTTGGTTGTTCGTTTGTAATTTAAACTAAAATTGTTTCTTAATGTGAAAATGTGTTACAGTTATGTGTCAAGGACTTGATATTGGAATTCCTGGTAATAAAAAAAAAAAAAATCTAGGCGCCTTATGAAAAAATATAAAACTCAATAAAAAAGTAAAAAAAGACCATTGCGCATTTTTGTAAACGCTAAAAAGGTTTTAATCTGGTGTTTTTTGGGTCACCAGCAATCAACAGTAGGTTGCTCAATTTTTTGTTACAGTAAGTTAAGAAGCTCCGTTTTTTTTTTCAAGTTTCAGTGCTTTTTTCTTCGGTTTGTCCCTGTGGAAAAAAATAATAATTATTAATCAGAAAATATCGTGCTGATGCACGAAAGGAATGCCTCCACATTGAAATGCATTAGTTTAAAAAACGGCTGCAAATCAACGAAAATAACGAATCTAACACGTGTGCCTGCCACGAATAAAATAGATTAAAATTACGTGAACGCAAATCACGAACTTTGCCGTGAGACTTTGGTTTGGCAAAAGTTTGAAAAAAAACATATCAGTATTAAATCCCATTACACTCAAAAATTTTGCTATCTAGCAGATAAATGTAAAATATTCATTTCAGTAGTAAAAAACTGAGAAATCCAATTAATTAAGTTTGTTCAATAAGATATTTGTTTGAGAAGAAAAAAAATGTTTCTAGATGTCATATAACAAACTTTATTTTTTTAGAAAAGCTTTCCTCTATTTAATTAAGTTAAATTAACATTTTTGAGTATATGCATGTGAAATATATCTAAGATTTTATACTTGAGCCTATTACTCATCTTAGATGGGAACGGAAAGTTTATTCTTCTTGAAACCACACAGACCCTGACCACACAGAAGTGTTGCAGATGAGCTTGATGCATCAGGATTACTTCAGCACTGTTTGATCTCACAAGGCCTGAAATACATTTCTAAATGTGAAAATTTAGCTTGTGTTACCCCAAATCTGAAAATATGAATCTGAACTAGAAGGTTCAGTTGTAATTATTCTCTCTTGATCATAAAGCAGAAATGGACACTAATGGCTAATAGTTAGTGTACATACCACTGCCAGATGAATCAGCTCCTTGACCATTTTTTTTTATATCAATATATGTCAATATTATGTCAATATATATTGAATGGCCTTTCAGATATGGAGTAAAAGCCTTAGTTGTGTAAAGAAATTTTAGTGTCTATAAAAACATACTGATACGTGTCTTAACTGTTTTGTCTGTGAACTTGAACGACATAAGAGTTAATTCTTAAATGTTCAATTTTTTATGTTTATTACTTTTGAATGTTTGGTTTAGGAGTTGGAGAAGGGATGGGACATCCTGCTGACATACACATTTTCATTAACAATTTTCATCATGTACCATTATTACACATTTTGAAGATATCAGTTTGAACATAATTGAGCATTCATATTAGAACAGAGACACTCAGCTTGTTTATGTCCGGTGTTGAAACCTCACAACACCACAGATCTTCACAATTGGGTTTGTGCTAATTAATCTTAACCCTTTAGATGAACAAAGATGCATCACAATCAAACTATTATTTCTCAGCACACACACACACACACACACACACACAAACACGCACACACCCACACACACACACACCCACACCCAAAGCACACACACACACACACACACTATCAGGTATATAAAACAGGCCACTTTCCCTCATCTCCTGGTGTGTGACAGAGTCGCTGTCGTCTGGCTGTGAGTGACTGACTTTTCTTCTTATCTTCTCCTTTCGCTCTTGCTCCTAAACTCCTGAAAAAATAGACAAAAGAAACATAAGCTGAACAACAAAAGAGGAACCTGTATTCTCAGGTAAGTTTGGTGTTCCATAATAAGTTCAATGACTGATCTACTAGAGATCTATTATTCTTAGTGTCACTGGTTTTGTATTTGAAGAAAGGCTGTTGTGTTTCTTGTCTTCCAGCATCTTCTCTTCACTAGATCTACTAGAGAATCTGAGAGATTCGACTGAATCAAGATGCTGCTGATCATTGAAGCTCTTCTTCTCATTTTTAGACTGCTGCAGAGACAGGTAAGTTTGTGTTCTAGTGTGAAATATTACAGACATGAATACGAGGATGATTGATCATTCATGATTCTGGGTTGCTGCAGGATCACACAGGAAAGCCTTCTGCTGATGTTTAAAAAGCTATTTCCACTGCGGAATTGCACTGGGAATTCAGTTTGATGATCATATGAATGGCTGTAGAGAGAAAATGGGCAAATCTGGTGAAGACACAATATCTAGAGAAGGAACTCAATAAGTCACCTGATTTTAAAAAATTGCTTGGAAAAAGCGGAAGACTTTGTCAAGACCCAAAATAATAAACTGACAAAGAATAATTTAAATCGCTATTTATGTGTACAAGTGATAGTAATGTGTTTACTTTTAAAAGCTTTTTAATCCTGACACTCGTTTTTTCCGGTAAAACACAGTACAAACAAATGAGATACAAAATGGTATTCACTTCACTTTCTGTTAACAGAAGCGATACAAGATTCTGAAGAGGACCAGAAAAAAAATGTTATTCAACTTATCGTGGTACCAAAGGCTAAATTTAATGAGCGTGGTTTCTGAACAAAAAGAGGTTCGTTTCGGCTCATTTGGCTTCATCCTCTCTTGTGAATCTTAAAAAAGCACAGGTTGGTTTTGGAAATGGTGTCTTGTTTTGAAATCTACACTTGTAAAGGTGCTGATGTGTCAAAATACTCTAAGCTTTCCTCATGAGAAAGAGGTGCTGATTCCTCCATACGAGAAGTTTTATAGTCACCATGTGTCAAGAGAAAAGGGCAGAAAGGTGCCTGGTGTGACACTGTGTTTCATGCTTGAAAAGCACTGGGACAAGAAGTAACCTGAACTGTGCTCTATTCAAGAAACCACCCAAGACCATAATGAAAAAATATTGTTGTGCGCTGAACAAAATGCTTGAATTCACATGATAAAATCATGTACATCAGTTCCATATATAAAGAATGTTTTTTCTCCCAGTTAATGTCATAAACCTTTAATCAGGAAAATACACACTTTGTTTTACTGATTTCAGCATAAAGAAATAAAGTTATTTTTTTAAGTAACTCAATTCAGTGGCCTGTTTTATGTCTACAACCATTTCTTTATTTCTATACCTACACATTTTTTTGGTGAACAATTTTAGTGCTTTGGTAATTACTAGATGAACTGCCAGCAATATCATAGACACCAATACAGCTTGCAAGCAAAAACATATATTATCAAAACAATATATAATATTTTGGGCTTATTGATTAATTTAATTTGCTTCAGTAAACTTAAACAGAATTTTAATACACTATAATGATACAGTCGTGGCCAAAAGTTTTTGAGAATTACATAAATATTGGAAATTGGAAAAGTTGCTGCTTAAGTTTTTATAATAGCACATTTTGCATATACTCCAGAATGTTATGAAGAGTGATCAGATAATTGCATAGTCCTTCTTTGCCATGAAAATGAACTTAATCCCAAAAACTTTCACTGCATTTCCATTGCTGTCATTAAAGGCCCTGCTGAGATCATTTCAGTAATCATCTTGTTAACTCAGGTGAAGAATGTTGACGAGCACAAGGCTGGAGATCATTATGTCAGGCTGATTGGGTTAGAATGGCAGACTTTTGCATTTAAAAGGAGGGTGATGCTTGAAATCATTGTTCTTCCATTGTTAACCATGGTGACCTGCAAAGAAACGCATGCAGCCATCAATGCGGTGCATAAAAATGGCTTCACAGGCAAGGATATTGTGGCTACTAGATTGCACCTAAATCAACAATTTTATAGGTTCATCAAGAACTTCAAGGAAAGAGGTTCAATTCTTGTAAAGAAGGCTTCAGGGCGTCCAAGAAAGTCCAGCAAGCGCCAGGATCGTCTCCTAAAGAGGATTTAGCTGCGGGATCGGAGTGCCACCAAATGCAGAGCTTGCTCAGGAATGGCAGCAGCAGTCAGGTGTGGGCGCATCTGCACGCACAGTGAGGCGAAGACTTTTGGAAGATGGCCTGGTGTCAAGAAGGGCAGCAAAGAAGCCACTTCTCTCCAAAAAAAACCAGGGACAGATTGATCTTCTGCAGAAAGTATAGTGAATGGACTGCTGAGGACTGGGGCAAAGTCATATTCCTCCGATGAAGCCCCTTTCCGATTGTTTGGGGCATCTGGAAAAAGGCTTGTCCTGGAGAAGAAAAGGTGAGCGCTACCATCAGTCCTGTGTCATGCCAACAGTAAAGCACCCTGACACCATTCATGTGTGGGGTTGCTTCTCATCCAAGGGAGTGGGCTCACTCACAATTCTGCCCCAAAACACAGCCATGAATAAAGAATGGTACCAAAACCAAACCCTCCAACAGCAACTTCTTCCAACAACCCAACAACAGTTTGGTGAAGAACAATGCATTTTCCAGCACGATGGAGGCAAAAGGCAAAAGTGATAACTAAGTGGCTCGGGGACCAGAATGTTGAAATCTTGGGTCCATGGCCTGGAAACTCCCCAGATCTTAATCCCATTGAGAACTTGTGGTCAATCCTCAAGAGGCGGGTGGACAAACAAAAACCCACTAATTCTGACAAACTCCAAGAAGTTATTATGAAAGAATGGGTTGCTATCAGTCAGGATTTGGCCCAGAATTTTATTTAGAGCATGCCCCAGACGAATTGCAGAGGTCCTGAAAAAGAAGGGCCAACACTGCAAATACTGGACTCTTTGCATAAATGTCATGTAATTGTGTCGATACAAAAAGCCTTTGAAACGTATGAAGTGCTTGTAATTATATTTCAGTACATCACAAGAAACAACTGAAACAAAGATCTAAAAGCATTTTAGCAGCACACTTTTTGAAAACTAATATTTATGGTAATTACCTCAAAACTTTTGGCCACGACTGTATTCATATAATGACTTAACTTAATTTTTCAACTTAATGTTAAAGAATGAGAAGAGTTTATTTCATGTTTGAATTTTTGTGGTTTTCATTGTGTGCTAAGAAAGAGTGTTCAGCTTGTGGTGTTTGTTGTGTTGTGGGCAGCTTTACTCACACCATGTTGCTTTACAAAAGGCAATGATGAGGTCTTGCTGTTTACCATGAAAAAATTTATTTTAAGTAGTAATATGGAAATTTCCAATTAGTTTGGTTTGCTCAACAAAAAACATTTCATGGTAACACTTTACAATAAGGTTCATTAGTTTAGCACTAGTTAACTACTTTTTAGTTAACATGAACTAAGAATGAACATACTTCTACAGCTTATTTATTAATTCTTAGTATTCATATTAAATTTCAACATTTACTAATGCATTATTAAAATCACAAAAGTTTGTGCTTGTTGACATTAGTCAATGCACTGTGAGTTTTAACATGAACTAACAATTGAGCAACTGTAAATCACTCATTAACTAACTTTCAGAAATATTAAGAAATACTGTAATAAATGTACTGTTCATTATTTTTTAGTTTAATACATTAACTGATGTAACCCGTAAGTGTAACAGTGTTTAACACCGTTTAATTATTCAGTCTTCTTACATGAACTTTAGAAAAGCTCATCTCAATTTAATCAAGTTCACTGAACATCGTTTAAAGTATGCATTTGATAAAAACGTAAGGATTTATGAGTCCTAATCAGATTAGTCAGACAGTAATTCAACAGGTTTTTTTTTTTCTACTTGAAACCACACAGGTCAGACTTTCACAAGTGCTGGCATTCTCAGATGAGATTGAGGAAAGATTCACATCTTTTTGAGTCCGAACGCATATCTGGGTACAGGAAATAAGTAGGTGAGAAAAAATCTTTAACTCATTAGTGTGTTGCCAGATCTTGCTAGAAAAAAATAAATAAAAAATGCCCCATGCAAAAAAACAAGAATCAAGTTCATGATAATATATTTGATAACAATAAAAACTCCATAATAACGGGAAGAAGGAGGCGGGAACAGTCAACTAAATCTTTACTAACTACCAAAATAACATAAAGCAGCGCGACAGCCCACACGGGCTACAGACTGCCGCCGCCACAAATAAAAGCAAACCACAAAATACAGCCCCAGGCCTGGTCCTCTCTCGTCCTTCACTGTCGGCGCTCCCTCTTTTGATATCCTTCCGATCTCCTCCGTGGGACTCGAGGTGAGTGGAGCAGGTGTCGCTCATTTCCCAATCACTCCACCGGCCGCGGCTCCGCTTCCGTCCTCCCTCGGCTCTCTCGTAGCCCGCCCCACTCCACTCGTCACATACCCCCGACTATCGCCCCTCGCAGGCGCGGGGGTACCCACGAGACTGCGCTCTACTCCCCCCTCCCCCCCTTCCCCTTCCCTCCGGGGGGGGACCCGCTCACGGTGGCTGTCAGGGACCTGGGGGTCGTACAGACAGACGAGGCGAGAAAAAGGAGAGGGAAGGAAGAGGAAAGCGACAGAGACGGCGAGAGGGAGAGAGAGGGAAAAAAAACAAAAAAATTCCGGTTCCCAGACACGCTGCCCAGCTCATGGCCCCTCCACCATCTGGGTGAACTCCTCCGCGGTGCCTGGCGGTGGCACTGGACGGGGGGAACCCTCGGTGGAACGGCACGACACTCCTCCGCCGCCCCGGTGGACGGCGACGGCTCCTCCGTTTTGGGCAGCCCGGCAGGAGTCCCCCGTTCCCTGCTCCTCCTCGTTACACGGGATGGCAGCAGGCTCCGGCCCCCTGGCGAACGCCGCCGACTCCTCCGCTCCCTCACGGACGCAGCCGCCCTCCACATCACGGGCGGCCGTGCAGCGAGTTCGTTCCGTCCCCGCAACTCACTCCAGCCCACCGCCTCGAGCGTCCACGGCGCCATACTGCTACGCCTTGCCTCCATGGCACCGCGGATTCACCCCAGCGGCAAGGGATCTTCGGCAGCGCGTCCCTCCTTCCTCCTGGGTTTTTCGGCACCAGTGTAACAACTATAAAACTCCATAATACGGGAACCAAGAAAGGAGCGGAACCGGTGAACATTCAAATAAACTCTTTAATAACCAAAATAAACATAAAAATAGCGCGACAGCCCCGACAACGTCCCGACTGCCGCAGCACAACAAAAAACCAAACCACGCAAATTCGAAGCCCAGGCCCTGTTCTCTCCAATCGTCCTTCACTGTAATTCCTTCTCTCTTTTGTATCCCTCCCGATCCAAATCCTCCGTGGGACTCGAGACCGGTGATTGGAGCAGGTGTCCGTTACTCATATTTTTTCCACTCACTCCCCGGCCTCGCTACCGTTTCCCACGGCTCTCGGCCCCGCCCCGCCTCGTCCCAAAAATAAAAATATATCCAATACTTGATCTTTAAATATTACCGAAATAATTGCGAATCGACCTGCAACTTCCCCAATTGTACCAATCAGTAAACCAGGGTCTTGTTGGCACAAACCCATGCACAAACACAATCTCGAAAGACGATGTGAGAATAAAAGGACACATCACCAGACGCGCTCTACAGCACCAAACACACACACATAAATGAGGGAATTCCACATCCTTATTGTAATGTTGTTGTCACTCCTGAAACTTTATTTTACCAGACTTTATAGAACCATAATGTAAAAGTTATGAAATTTGTCACATAATATTAATACACTTCAGACATACACTAGTCCTAAAAGTTGTTAACAGATTTGGGATATAATCAGTGTTGTCACTGAATGTTGGACAGGTAGCTGGTCATTGTAACTCTTGATTTTTCTGTCGAAAACAGCACCACCTAACTGCTCCATTGTCTGAAATTCATTTCAAAATTATTATTATTAATTATTATTATTATTTTGGATTACAACAGGCTATTGAAAAAAAGAAACATAGACAGACAGCTAAGAAGGCTGGAAAGTCCAGGAACCATTTTCAGATACTGATACTTGCAGAAGAAAATACATGCACATTTAAACAAGTATTTTGGTGATGACTGAAGCTGTGGTAACAGACCTGTTACTGGCCATTCCTTCTGAGATATCATTTGAACCTGAATATCAAAGTCTCTCATCCTCTGTACATCACTAAGGTCTTTAGTAAACTCTGTTGCCAACTACTGGGCCATCAAGTACCATAATCCCCAAATCTCAGTATATGTGGCGTTTTACATGCTCAATAAAACACTACAATCTCTTGCACTGGTCCCTACAGCTGCTTTTACTTACAATTTTTCTCTTTGCGCATGTACAGTATTATGCAAGCATTCCGATAGTCTATATATTTTTTTTTTTCTTTTTTCAGTCTATGTTTTTTTTTAACAAAAAAAAATTGGAAAAATGATAGTATATTCAAATTCAAAATCTGGCCCATAGGTGTAGTTTGTTGTAATATGTATAGTTGCTAGCAACATTTTAACTAGTCCTGTATAACTCTCTCCGTTTCAGGACAGGGCAGGAGTCCTAAAAAAAAAA
>NW_024873259.1:0-2026 GCF_018340385.1 Cyprinus carpio | reverse complement strand
ATAAAAAGTCTTAAATTTAACTGGTTCATGTCTGTAGAAACCCTGCTGTACTACAACATGCCTAGATAGTGTTTGAAAGTGTTTGATTCTTTATTGTTCGTTCACACACTTTACATTAGGAGGCTTCATTAGTTAACAAACTGCCAATGAAATATTCTTCTAGACATTCATTAATCATAGAGTGTTCAATTTTAATAACATGTTGTTAAAATGTCGAAAGTTGCAACTGTTATTTAATGAACTAGCATGAACTAAGACATGTATTTCTTAACAAAGATTAATAACTTCTGTAGCAAAAATAGCTATTACTCATTGTGAATGTTACTGCATTAACTAAGTTTTAACTAATGAGGTCTTACTGTAAAGTGATACCTATTGGTCTTTATAATTATTTTTAGCTGTCTGTGTAAAAAACATTTAACTTTATTTTTCTGTATTGCTTTTGTGTATTTAAATGTTCAGTTATTTTTTGTTATAAACAAGTTATTAAACCTGTTATACTGTGTATTATATGACCACTTTTTTTGAAACAAAATTGCAATACCATTAGTAACTCTACCAAGCTATACTGTGATAAAGGCATTAAGCAATTAGCACCACCAACATAAAATTGGATACCAGCATATCCCTAATGTAAAATAAGGTGTTACCCTGGCTTTATTTGAAAAAATATGCTTCTCAATGCACAAACTTCTTAGAATACTACTAGTGCCTTGTTGGTTACAGTGTTTACTTCCTTTTTAGTATATTTGTATTAAATAATTGTTATTTAGTAATACTTTGTCATCTAAAGAGTATAAGTATGTTTTATTTCACACATGTATTTTTAATCCATTGTCAAAAGATTTCAAATTTCTTAAATATTAATTAAAAATGAAAAAAAAAAAACTTGATATATATATATATATATATATATATATATATATATATATATATATATATATATATATATATAGCAATATAAACTTACTGGCCCCCGTAGTCTTTCCAAGATATCGGCATCGGCTGTCAAAAAAAAAAAAAAAAAAACAATATCGGCTTACGACCACTAAAATAACACAGAATTTGACTAATTTGACTCGGGTAATATGAGGTTAAAGTTACTGGTCAGGCAGGTTCATGTGACCCTTTAACAGCGGTTCACACACGGTCCTTCAGCTTTGCTCACTCTGTCAAATATTCTACGATCCTGATGGTGAATTTCGAACCACTCTCTTTCTATTCCATCATGAGTACTTCCGGCGGTCAAGGGACAATTGGAAAAAGCGATTGAGCAATCGCCAGTACAGAAAAAAGTTCAAAAGATTTCACCATCACTAAAGAAGATATCAACGGGCGCCATTGTTAATAGTAATGCTAGCACTTAAAGAGCAGCAAAGTACTTAGGATTCGGTTGTGGCCTCGACAGTAAAGATGCGCATAGACTCTGTACTGACCCCCGTATTGCGTGACCTACATATGGACAAGCTTACCAAATACCCTGTAAAAGAGCTAAAGCAGAAGTTGAAGAGCTAGCCATCGTGGCGAAACAGACACGTGACTGGGTCGATTCCATTCAAGCAGCTGCACGTGAGGATAGGAGGACAGTCACGAACCTGAGAAAGCAGCTAGAACAACTTATGATAAAGTGACGTACATGGAGGATAGGAGCAGGAGAAAAAATGTACGACTGGTGGGGTTACCAGAGGGGGTGGAAGGATCCGATGCAGCCGGCTTCCTCAGAGCTAAACTTTCCAAGTGGCTTCCTGCACTGAATGGATGCGATATTTAAATTCAATTAAATTCAAAGTGTTTATTGTCATATACCCAGTGAGGAAAACAAGTTTCCCTGATCAATGAAATTCTTACTTCGCTGTCAACAATGAATGACAAGACAGTGCAAAACTATACACACACATACACAAACTGTACAATATACAAACTATACACACAATGTAAGAAACATTATAATAAAAACTGTGCTGCAGTAGTAGGAATGTAGACTATGAAACTAGGAGTATAGACTATGTATATCGTAGACTATATA
>NW_024873258.1:0-28692 GCF_018340385.1 Cyprinus carpio | reverse complement strand
TAACATCTTAAATGATATGTTTTTGCTGTGAACAGAAACACTCTCTTAGTTCAACTAAGCAAATGAACAGAAAGAAAGCACACAAGTGCTGAAAACATTCTTTCTCTGTCAGAGAATGATAGTTTGTTCAAAGTTAAGACTAAAGCTTGCCAACATTAAAGTTGTTTCTAACATCTTAAATAAAATGTTTTTGCAATGCAGAACACAGATTTCAGTGATTTACTAGTTTTATGATCATGAACTTATGTTTGAGCGTCTAGGCATAAAACGCTCAGTTTAGCGCTTCTGTACACAGAAACACTCTATTAGTGCAACTAAGCAAATGAACAGAAAGAAAGCACACAAGTGCTGAAAACCTTCTTTCTCTGATAGAGTATGATGGTTTGTGCAAAGTTAAGACTAAAGCTTGCCCACATTAAAGGTGTTTCTAACATCTTAAATGAAATGTTTTTGCAATGCAGAAAACAGATTTCAGTGAGTTACTAGTTTTATGATCATGAACTTATGTTTGAGCTTCTAGGCATAAAACGCTCAGTTTAGCGCTTCTGTACACAGAAACACTCTCTTAGTGCAACTAAGCAAATGAACAGAAACAAAGCCCACAAGTGCTGAAAACCTTCTTTTTCTGTTAGAGTATGATGGTATGTACGAAGTTAAGACTAAAGCTTGCCCACATTAAAGGTGTTTCTAACATCATAAATAAAATGTTTTTGCAATGCAGAAAACAGATTTCAGTGAGTTCTAGTTTTATGATCATGAACTTATGTTTGAGCTTCTAGGCATAAAAAACGCTCAGTTTAGCGCTTCTGTGAACAGAAACACTCTCTTAGTGCAACTAAGCAAATGAACAGAAAGAAAGCAACCAAGTGCTGAAAACATTCTTTCTCTGTTAGAGTATGATGGTTTGTGCAAAGTTAAGACTAAAGCTTGCCCACATTAAAGGTGTTTCTAACATCTTAAATGAAATGTTTTTGCAATGCAGAAAACAGATTTCAGTGAGTTACTAGTTTTATGATCATGAACTTATGTTTGAGCTTCTAGGCATAAAACGCACAGTTTAGCGCTTCTGTACACAGAAACACTCTCTTAGTGCAACTAAGCAAATGAACAGATAGAAAGCACACAAGTGCTGAAAACCTTCTTTCTCTGTTAGAGTATGATGGTGTGTGTAAAGTTAAGACTAAAGCTTGCCCACATTAAAGGTGTTTCTAACATCATAAATAAAATGTTTTTGCAATGCAGAAAACAGATTTCAGTGAGTTACTACTTTTATGATCATAAACTTATGTTTGAGCTTCTAGGCATAAAACGCTCAGTTTAGCACTTCTGTGTGACAGAAACACTCTCTTAGTGCAACTAAGCAAATGAACAGAAAGAAAGCACACAAGTGCTGAAAACCTTCTTTCTCTGTTAGAGTATGATGGTTTGTGCAAAGTTAAGACTAAAGCTTGCCCACATTAAAGGTGTTTCTAACATCATAAATAAAATATTTTTGCAATGCAGAAAACAGAATTCAGTGAGTTACGAGTTTTATGATCATGAACTTATGTTTGAGCTTCTAGGCATAAAACGCTCAGTTTAGCGCTTCTGTGACACAGAAACACTCTCTTAGTGCAACTAAGCAAATGAACAGAAAGAAAGCACACAAGTGCTGAAAACCTTCTTTCTCTGTTAGAGTATGATGGTTTGTGCAAAGTTAAGACTAAAGCTTGCCCACATTAAAGGTGTTTCTAACATCTTAAATGATATGTTTTTGCAATGCAGAAAACAGATTTCAGTGAGTTACTAGTTTTATGATCATGAACTTATGTTTGAGCTTCTAGCCATAAAACGCTCAGTTTAGCGCTTCTGTACACAGAAACACTCTCTTAGTCCAACGAAGCAAATGAACAGATAGAAAGCACACAAGTGCTGAAAACCTTCTTTCTCTGTTAGAGTATGATGGTTTGTGGAAAGATAAGACTAAAGCTTGCCCACATTATAGGTGTTTCTAACATCTTAAATGAAATGTTTTTGCAAAAGCTGAAAACATAAGTTCAGTGAGTTACTAGTTTTATGATCATGAACTTATGTTTGAGCTTCTAGGCATAAAACGCTCAGTTTAGCGCTTCTGTACACAGAAACACTCTCTTAGTGCAACTAAGCAAATGAACAGAAAATAAAGCACACACGTGCTGAAAACCTTCTTTCTCTGTTAGAGTATGATGGTTTGTGCAAAGTTAAGACTAAAGCTTGCCCACATTAAAGGTGTTTCTAACATCTTAAATTAAATATTTTTGCAATGCAGAAAACAGATTTCAGTGAGTTACTAGTTTTATGATCAGGAACTTACGTTTGAGCTTCTAGGCATAAAACGCTCAGTTTAGCGCTTTCTGTGAACAGAACTACTCTCTTAGTGCAACTAAGCAAATGAACAGAAATAAAGCACACAAGTGCTGAAAACCTTCTTTCTCTGTCAGAGTATGATGGTTTGTACAAAGTTAAGACTAAAGCTTGCCCACATTAAAGGTGTTTCTAAAATCTTAAATGAAATGTTTTTGCAATGCAGAAAACAGATTTCAGTGAGTTACCAGTTTTATGATCATGAACTTATGTTTGAGCGTCTAGGCATAAAACGCTCAGTTCAGCGCTTCTGTAAACAGAAACACTCTCTTAGTGCAACTACGCAAATGAACAGAAAGAAAGCAGACAAGTGCTGAAAACCTTCTTTCTCTGTTAGAGTATGATGGTTTGTGCAAAGTTAAGACTAAAAGCTTGCCCACATTAAAGGTGTTTCTAACATCTTAAATGAAATGTATGATCAATGCAATGCAGAAAACAGATTTCAGTGAGTTACTAGTTTTATGATCATGAACTTATGTTTGAGCTTCTAGGCATAAAACGCTCAGTTTAGCGATTCTGTACACAGAAACACTCTCTTAGTGCAACTAAGCAAATGAACAGAAATAAAGCACACAACTGCTGAAAACCTTCTTTCTCTGTTAGTGTATGATGGTTTGTGCAAAGTTAAGACTAAAGCTTGCCCACATTACAGGTGTTTCTAACATCTTAAATAAAAATGTTTTTTGCAATGCAGAAAACAGATTTCAGTGAGTTACTAGTTTTATGATCATGAACTTATGTTTGAGCTTCTAGGCATAAAACGCTCAGTTTAGCGCTTTCTGTGAACAGAAACACTCTCTTAGTGCAACTAAGCAAATGAACAGAAAGAAAGCGCACAAGGGCTGAAAACCTTCTTTCTCTGTCAGAGTTATGATGGTTTGTACAAAGTTAAGACTAAAGCTTGCCCACATTAAAGGTGTTTCTAACATCTTAAATGATATGATTTTGCAATGCAGAAAACAGATTTCAGTAAATTACTAGTTTTATGATCATGAACTTATGTTTGAGCTTCTAGCCATAAAACGCTCAGTTTAGCGCTTCTGTACACAGAAACACTCTCTTAGTGCAACTAAGCAAATGAACAGAAATAAAGCACACAAGTGCTGAAAACCTTCTTTCTCTGTTAGAGTATGATGGCTTGTGCAAAGTTAAGACTAAAGCTTGTCATCATTATAGGTGTTTCTAACATCTTAAATGAAATGTTTTTGCAATGCAGAAAACAGATTTCAGTGAGTTACTACTTTTATGATCATGAACTTATGTTTGAGCTTCTAGGCATAAAACGCTCAGTTTAGCGCTTCTGTACACAGAAACACTCTCTTAGTGCAACTAAGCAAATGAACTGAAAGAAAACAAACAAGCTCTGAAAACCTTCTTTCTCTGTTAGAGTATGATGGTTTGTGCAATGTTAAGACTAAAGCTTGCCCACATTAAATGTGTTTCTAACATTTTAAATGAAATGTTTTTGCAATGCAGAAAACAGATTTCAGTGAGTTACTAGTTTTATGATCATGAACTTATGCTTGAGCTTCTAGGCATAAAACGCTCAGTTTAGCGCTTCTGTACACAGAAACACTCTCTAAAGTGCAACTAAGCAAATGAACAGAAAGAAAGCAGCACAAGTGCTGAAAACCTTCTTTCTCTGTCAGAGTATGATGGTTTGTGCAAAGTTAAGACTAAAGCTTGCCCACATTAAAGGTGTTTCTAACATCATAAAATGAATGTTTTTGCAATGCAGAAAACAGATATCAGTGAGTTACTAGTTTTATGATCATGAACTTATGTTTGAGCTTCTAGCCATAAAACGCTCAGTTTAGCGCTACTGTGAACAGAAACACTCTCTTAGTGCAACTAAGCAAATGAACAGAAAGAAAGCACACAAGTGCTGAAAACCTTCTTTCTCTTTTAGAGTATGATGGTTTGTGCAAAGTTAAGACTAAAGCTTGCCCACATTAAAGGTGTTTCTAACATCTTAAATGAAATGTTTTTTTTGCAGAAAAACAGATTTCAGTGAGTTACTAGTTTTATGATCATGAACTTATGTTTGAGCTTCTAGGCATAAAACGCTCAGTTTAGCACTTCTGTACACAGAAACACTCTCTTAGTGCAACTAAGCAAATGAACAGAAATAAAGCACACAAGTGCTGAAAACCTTCTTTCTCTGTTAGAGTATGATGGTTTGTGCAAAGTTAAGACTAAAGATTGCCCACATTAAAGGTGTTTCTAACATCTTAAATGATATGTTTTTGCAATGCAGAAAACAGATTTCAGTGAGTTACTACTTTTATGATCATGAACTTATGTTTGAGCTTCTAAGCATAAAACGCTCAGTTTAGCGCTTCTGTACACAGAAACACACTCTCTTAGTGCAACTAAGCAAATGAACAGAAATAAAGCACACAAGTGCTGAAAACCTTCTTTCTCTGTTAGAGTATGATGGTTTGTGCAAAGTTAAGACTAAAGCTTGTCCACATTATAGGTGTTTCTAATATCTTAAATGAAATGTTTTTGCAATGCAGAAAAAAAGATTTCAGTGAGTTACTAGTTTTATGATCATGAACTTATGTTTGAGCTTCTAGGCATAAAACGCTCAGTTTAGCGCTTCTGTGAATAGAAACACTCTCTTAGTGCTACTAAGCAAATGAACAGAAAGAAAGCGCACAAGCTCTGAAAACCTTCTTTCTCTGTCAGAGTATGATGGTTTGTACAAAGTTAAGACTAAAGCTTGCCCACATTAAAGGTATTTCTAACATCTTAAATGAAATGTTTTTTGCAATGCAGAAAACAGATTTCAGTGAGTTACTAGTTTTATGATCATGAACTTATGCTTGAGCTTCTAGGCTTAAAAAACGCTCAGTTTAGCGCTTCTGTACACAGAAACACTCTCTTAGTGCAACTAAGCAAATGAACAGAAAGAAAGCACACGAGTGCTGAAAACCTTCTTTCTCTGTTAGAGTATAATGGTTAGAGTGTGCAAAGTTAAGACTAAAGCTTGCCCACATTAAAGGTGTTTCTAACATCATAAATAAAATGTTTTTGCAATGCAGAAAACAGATTTCAGTGAGTTACTACTTTTATGATCATGAACTTATGTTTGAGCTTCTAGGCATAAAACGCTCAGTTTAGCGCTCCTGTGACACAGAAACAATCTCTTAGTGCAACTAAGCAAATGAACAGAAAGAAAGCACACAAGTGCTGAAAACCTTCTTTCTCTTTCAGAGTATGATGGTTGGTGCCAAAGTTAAGACTAAAGCTTGCCCACATTAAAGGTGTTTCTAACATCTTAAATGATATGTTTTTGCAATGCAGAAAACAGATTTCAATGAGTTACTAGTTTTATGATCATGCACTTATGTTTGAGCTTCTAGGCATAAAACGCTCAGTTTAGCGCTTCTGTACACAGAAACACTCTCTTAGTGCAACTAAGCAAATGAACAAAAACAAAGCCCACAAGTGCTGAAAACCTTGTTTCTCTGTTAGAGTATGATGGTTTGTGCAAAGTTAAGACTAAAGCTTGTCCACATTTAAGGTGTTTCTAACATCTTAAATTAAATATTTTTGCAATGCAGAAAACAGATTTCAGTGAGTTACTAGTTTTATGATCATGAACTTATGTTTGAGCTTCTAGGCATGCACAAAACGCTCAGTTTAGCGCTTCTGTACACAGAAACACTCTCTTAGTGCAACTAAGCAAATAAACTGAAAGAAAGCAACCACAAGTGCTGAAAACCTTTCTCTATTAGAGTATGATGGTTTGTGCAAAGTTAAGACTAAAGCTTGCCCACATTAAAGGTGTTTCTAACATCTTAAATGAAATGTTTTTGCAATGCAGAAAACAGATTTTTCACTGAGTTACTAGTTTTATGATCATGAACTTATGTTTGAGCTTCTAGCCATAAAACGCTCAGTTTAGCGTTTCTGTACACAGAAACACTCTCTTAGTGCAACTAAGCAAATGAACAGAAATAAAGCACACAAGTGCTGAAAACCTTCTTTCTCTGTTAGAGTATGATGGTTTGTGCAAAGTTAAGACTAAAGCTTGTCCACATTATAGGTGTTTCTAACATCTTAAATGAAATGTTTTTGCAATGCAGAAAACAGATTTCAGTGAGTTACTAGTTTTATGATCATGAACTTATGTTTGAGCTTCTCGGCATAAAACGCTCAGTTTAGCGCTACTGTGAACAGAAACACTCTATTAGTGCAACTAAGCAAATGAACAGAAAGAAAGCACACAAGTGCTGAAAAACCTTCTTTCTCTGTTAGAGTATGATGGTTATGTGCAAATTTAAGACTAAAGCTTGCCCACATTAAAGGTGTTTCTAACATCTTAAATGAAATGTTTTTGCAATGCAGAAAACAGATTTCAGTGAGTTACTATTTTTATCATCATGAACTTATGTTTGAGCTTCCAGGCATAAAACGCTCAGTTTAGTGCTTCTGTGAACAGAAACACTCTATTAGTGCAACTAAGCAAATAAACAGAAAGAAAGCACACAAGTGCTGAAAACCTTCTTTCTCTGTTAGAGTATAATGGTTTTTTCAAAGTTAAGACTAAAGCTTGCCCACATTAAAGGTTTTTCTAACATCTTAAATGAAATGTTTTTTGCAATGCAGAAAAAACAGATTTCAGTGAGTTACTAGTTTTATGATCATGAACTTACGTTTGAGCTTCTAGGCATAAAACGCTCAGTTTAGCGCTTTCTGTGAACAAAAACACTCTCTTAGTGAAACTAAGCAAATGAACAGAAAGAAAGCAAAGAAGTGCTGAAAACCTTCTTTCACTGTTAGAGTATGATGGTTTGTACAAAGTTAAGACTAAAGCTTGCCCCACATTAAATGTGTTTCTAACATCTTAAATAAAATGTTTTTGCAATGAAGAAAACAGATTTCAGTGATTAACTAGTTTTATTTATGATCATGAACTTATGTTTGAGCTTCTAGGCATAAAACGCTCAGTTTAGCACTTCTGTACACAGAAACACTCTCTTAGTGCAACTACTCAAATGAACAGAAAGAAAGCACACAAGTGCTGAAAACCTTATTTCTCAGTTAGAGAATGATAATTTGTGCAAAGTTAAGACTAAAGCTTGCCCACATTACAGGTATTTCTAACATCTTAAATGAAATGTTTTTTTGCAATGCAGAAAACAGATTTCAGTGAGTTACTAGTTTTATGATCATGAACTTATGTTTGAGCTTCTAGGCATAAAACGCTCAGTTTAGCGCTTCTAAACGCTCAGTTTAGCGCTTCTGTGAACAGAAACACTCTCTTAGTGCAACTAAGCAAGTGAACAGAAAGAAAGCAAACAAGTGCTGAAAACCTTCTTTCTCTGTTAGAGTATGATGGTTTGTGCAAAGTTAAGACTAAAGCTTGCCCACATTAAAGGTGTTTCTAACATCTTAAATGAAATGTTTTTGCATTGCACAAAACAGATTTCAGTGAGTTACTAGTTTTGTGATCATTGAACTTATGTTTGAGCTTCTAGGCATAAACCGCTCAGTTAACCGCTTCTGTGAACAGAACAACACTCTCTTAGTGCAACTAAGCAAAATGAACTCTGAGAAAGCACACAAGTGCTGAAAACCTTCTTTCTCTGTTATAGTATGCTGGTTTGTGCAAAGTTAAGACTAAAGCTTGCCCACATTAAATGTGTTTCTAACATCCTTAAATGAATTGTTTTAGCATTGTTGAAAACAGATTTCAGTGAGTTACTAGTTTTATGATCATGAACTTATGTTTGAGCTTCTAGGCATAAAACGCTCAGTTCAGCGCTTCTGTGACACAGAAACACTCTCTTAGTGCAACTAAGCAAATGAACAAGAAAGAAAGCACACAAGTGCTAAAAACCTTCTTTCTCTGTTAGAGTATGATGGTTTGTACAAAGTTAAGACTAAAGCTTGCCCACATTAAAGGTGTTTCTAAAATCTTAAATGAAATGTTTTTGCAATGCAGAAAACAGATTTCACTGAGTTACTAGTTTTTATGATAATGAACTCATGTTTCAGCTTCTAGGCATAAAACGCTCAGTTTAGCACTTCTGTGAAACAGAAACACTCTGTTAGTGCAACTAAGCAAATGAACAGAAAGAAAGCACACAAGTGCTGAAAACCTTCTTTCTCTGTCAGAGTATGATGGTTTGTGCAAAGTTAAGACTAAAGCTTGCCCACATTAAAGGTGTTTCTAACATCATAAATAAAATGCTTTTTTGAAATGCAGAAAACAGATTTCAGTGAGTTACTAGTTTTATGATCATGAACTTATGTTTGAGCTTCTAGGCATAAAACGCTCAGTTTACCGCTTCTGTACACAGAAACACTCTCTTAGTGCAACTAAGCAAATGAACAGAAAGAAAGCACACAAGTGCTGAAAACTATCATTCACTGTTAGAGTATGATGGTTTGTGCAAAGTTAAGACTAAAGCTTGCCCACATTAAAGGTGTTTCTAACATCTTAAATGAAATGTTTTTGCAATGCAGAAAACAGATTTCAGTGAGTTACTAGTTTTTATGATCATGAACTTATGTTTGAGCTTCTAGCAATAAAAAGCTCAGTTTAGAGCTTCTGTACACAGAAACACTCTCTTAGTGCAACTAAGCAAATGAACAGAAAGAAAGCAAAGAAGGTGCTGAAAACCTTCTTTCACTGTTAGAGTATGATGGTTTGTGCAAAGTTAAGACTAAAGCTTGCCCACATTAAAGGTGTTTCTAACATCTTAACTGAAATGTTTTTTGCAATGCAGAAAACAGATTTCAGTGAGGTTACTAGTTTAATGATAATGAACTCATGTTTCAGCTTCTAGGCATAAAACGCTCAGTATAGCCCTTCTCTGAACAGAAACACTCTCTAAGTGCAACTAAGCAAATGAACAGAAAGAAAGCACACAAGTGCTGAAAAAAACCTTCTTTCTCTGTCAGAGTATGATGGTTTGTGCAAAGTTAAGACTAAAGCTTGCCCACATTAAAGGGGTTTTTCTACATCTTAAATGAAATGTTTTTGCAATGCAGAAAACAGATTTCAGTGAGTTACTAGTTTTATGATCATGCACTTATATTTGAGCTTCTAGGCATAAAACGCTCAGTTTAGCAGTTCTGTAGACAGAAACACTCTCTTAGTGCAACTAAGCAAATGAACAGAAAGAAAGCAGACAAGTGCTGAAAACCTTCTTTCTCTGTTAGAGTATGATGGTTTGTGCAAAGTTAAGACTAAAGCTTGCCCACATTAAAGGTGTTTCTAACATCATAAATAAAATGTTTTTTTTTGCAATGCAGAAAACAGATTTCAGTGAGTTACTAGTTTTATGATCATGAACTTATGTTTGAGCTTCTAGGCATAAAACGCTCAGTTTAGCGCTTCTGTACACAGAAACACTCTCTTAGTGCAACTAAGCAAATAAACTGAAAGAAAGCAAACAAGTGCTGAAAACCTTCTTTCTCTGTTAGAGTATGATGGTTTGTGCAAAGTTAAGACTAAAGCTTGCCCACATTAAATGTGTTTCTAACATCTTAAATGAAATGTTTTTGCAATGCAAAACAATGCAGAAAACAGATTTCAGTCAGTTACTAGTTTTTTGATCATGAACTTATGTTTAAGCTTCTATGCATAAAACGCTCAGTTTAGCGCTTCTGTACACAGAAACACTCTCTCTTAGTGCAACTAAGCAAATGAACTGAAAGAAAGCAAACAAGTGCTGAAAACCTTCTTTCTCTGTCAGAGTATGATGGTTTTTACAAAGTTAAGACTAAAGCTTGCCCACATTAAATGTGTTTCTAACATTTTAAATGAAATGTTTTTGCAATGCAGAAAACAGATTTCAGTGAGTTACTAGTTTTATGATCATGAACTTATGTTTGAGCTTCTAGCCATAAAACGCTCAGTTTAGCGCTTCTGTACACAGAAACACTCTCTTAGTGCAACTAAGCAAATGAACAGAAATAAAGCACACAAGTGCTGAAAACCTTCTTTCTCTGTTAGAGTATGATGGTTTGTGCAAAGTTAAGACTAAAGCTTGCCCACATTAAAGGTGTTTCAAACATCTTAAATGAAATGTTTTTTTGCAATGCAGAAAACAGATTTCAGTGAGTTACTAGTTTTATGATCATGAACTTATGTTTGAGCTTCTAGGCATAAAACGCTCAGTTTAGCGCTTCTGTACACAGAACCACTATCTCAGTGCAACTAAGCAAATGAACAGAAAGAAACAGCACACAAGTGCTGAAAACCTTCTTTCTCTGTTAGAGTATGATGGTTTGTGCAAAGTTAAGACTAAAGCTTGCCCACATTAAAGGTGTTTCTAACATCTTAAATGAAATGTTTTTGCAATGCAGAAAACAGAATTCAGTGAGTTACGAGTTTTATGATCATGAACTTATGTTTGAGCTTCCAGGCATAAAACGCTCAGTTTAGCGCTTCTGTATACACAGAAACACTCTCTTAGTGCAACTAAGCAAATAAACAGAAAGAAAGCAAACAAGTGCTGAAAAAACCTACTTTCACTGTTAGAGTATGATGGTTTGTGCAAAGTTAAGACTAAAGCTTGCCCACATTAAAGGTGTTTCTAACATCTTAAATGAAATGTTTTTTTGCAATGCAGAAAACAGATTTCAGTGAGTTACTAGTTTTATGATCATGAACTTATGTTTGAGCTTCTAGGCATAAAACGCTCAGTTTATCGCTTCTGGACACAGAAACACTCTCTTAGTGCAACTAAGCAAATGAACAGAAAGAAAGCACACAAGTGCTGAAAACCTTCTTTCTCTGTTAGAGTATGATGGTTTGTGCAAAGTTAAGACTAAAGCTTGCCCACATTAAAGGTGTTTCTAACATCTTAAATGAAATGTTTTTTTTGCAATGCAGAAAACAGATTTCAGTGAGTTACTAGTTTTATGATCATGAACTTATGCTTGAGCTTCTAGGCATAAAACGCTCAGTTTAGCGCTTCTGTACACAGAAACACTCTCTTAGTGCAACTAAGCAAATGAACAGAAAGAAAGCAGAGAAGTGCTGAAAACCTTCTTTCTCTGTTAGAGTATGATGGTTTGTGCAAAGTTAAGACTAAAGCTTGCCCACATTAAAGGTGTTTCTAACATCATAAATGAAATGTTTTTGCAATGCAGAAAACAGATTTCAGTGAGTTACTAGTTTTATGATCATGAACTTACGTTTGAGCTTCTAGGCATAAAACGCTCAGTTTAGCGTTTCAGTACACAGAAACACTCTCTTAGTGCAACTAAGCAAATGAACAGAAAGAAAGCACACAAGTGCTGAAAACCTTCTTTCTCTGTTAGAGTATGATGGTTTATTCAAAGTTAAGACTAAAGCTTGCCCACATTAAAGGTGTTTCTAACATCTTAAATAAAATGTTTTTTGCAATGCAGAAAACAGATTTCAGTGAGTTACTAGTTTTATGATCATAAACTTATGTTTGAGCTTCTAGGCATAAAACGCTCAGTTTAGCGCTTCTGTACACAGAAACACTCTCTTAGTGCAACTAAGCAAATGAACAGAAAAAAAGCACACAAGCTCTGAAAACCTTCTTTCTCTGTTAGAGTATGATAGTTTGTGCAAAGTTAAGACTAAAGCTTGTCCACATTAAAGGTGTTTCTAACATCTTAAAATTAAATATTTTTGCAATGCAGAAAACAGATTTCAGTGAGTTACTAGTTTTATGATCATGAACTTACTGCTTGAGCTTCTAGGCATAAAACGCTCAGTTTAGCGCATCTGTGAACACAAACACTCTCTTAGTGCAACTAAGCAAATGAACAGAAATAAAGCACACAAGTGCTGAAAACCTTCTTTCTCTGTTAGAGTATGATGGTTTGTGCAAAGTTAAGACTAAAGCTTGCCCACATTAAAGGTGTTTCTAACATCTTAAATGAAATGTTTTTGCAATGCAGAAAACAGATTTCAGTGACTTACTAGTTTTGTGATCATGAACTTATGTTTGAGCTTCCAGGCATAAAACGCTCAGTTTACCGCTTCTGTACACAGAAACACTCTCTTAGTGCAACTAAGCAAATGAACAGAAATAAAGCACACAAGTGCTGAAAAACTTCTTTCTCTGTCAGAGAATGATGGTTTGTGCAAAGTTAAGACTAAAGCTTGCCCACATTAAAGGTGTTTCTAACATCTTAAATGAAATGTTTTTTTGCAATGCAGAAAACAGATTTCAGTGAGTTACTAGTTTTATGATCATGAACTTACGTTTGAGCTTCTAGGCATAAAACGCTCAGTTTAGCGCTTTCTGTACACAGAAACACTCTCTTAGTGCAACTAAGCAAATGAACAGAAAGAAAGCACACAAGTGCTGAAAACCTTCTTTCTCTGTTAGAGTATGATGGTTTGTGCAAAGTTAAGACTAAAGCTTGCCCACATTAAAGGTGTTTCTAACATCATAAATAAAATGTTTTTGCAATGCAGAAAACAGATTTCAGTGAGTTACTAGTTTCATGATCATGAACTTATGTTTGAACTTCTAGGCATAAAACGGCTCAGTTTAGCGCTTCTGTGTAACACAGAAACACTCTCTTAGTGCAACTAAGCAAATGAACAGAAAGAAAGCGGACATGTGCTGAAAACCTTCTTTCTCTGTCAGAGTATATGATGGTTTGTACAAAGTTAAGACTAAAGCTTGCCCACATTAAAGTTGTTTCTAACATCTTAAATGAATTTTTTTGCAATGCAGAAAACACAGATTTCAGTGAGTTACTAGTTTTATGATCATGAACTTATGTTTGAGCTTCTAGGCATAAAACGCTCAGTTTAGCGCTTCTGTACACAGAAACACTATCTTAGTGCAACTAAGCAAATGAACAGAAAGAAAGCAGACAAGTGCTGAAAACCTTCTTTCTCTGTTAGAGTATGATGGTGTGTGCAAAGTTAAGACTAAGGCTCGCCTACAGTAAAGTTGTTTGTAACATCTTATATGAAATGTTTTTGCAATGCAGAAAAAAGATTTCAGTGAGTTACTAGGTTTATGATCATGAACTAATGTTTCAGTTTCTATGCATAAGAAACGCTCATTTTAGCGCTTCTGTACACAGAAACACTCTCTTAGTGCAACTAAGCAAATGAACAGAAATAAAGCACACAAGTGCTGAAAACCTTCTTTCTCTGTTAGAGTATGATGGTTTGTGCAAAGTTAAGTCTAAAGCTTGCCCACATTAAAGGTGTTTCTAACATCATAAATAAAATGTTTTTGCAATGCAGAAAACAGATTTCAGTGAGTTACTAGTTTTATGATCATGAACTTACGTTTGAACTTCTAGGCATAAAACGCTCAGTTTAGCGCTTCTGGACACAGAAACACTCTCTTAGTGCAACTAAGCAAATGAACAGAAAGAAAGAAAACAAGTGCTGAAAAAACTTCTTTCTCTGTTAGAGTATGATGGTTTGTGGAAAGTTAAGACTAAAACTTGCCCACATTAAAGGTGTTTCTAACATCTTAAATGAAATGTTTTTTGCAATGCAGAAAACAGATTTCAGTGAGTTACTAGTTTTATGATCATGAACTTATGTTTGAGCTTCTAGGCATAAAAAGCTCAGTTTAGCGCTTCTGTTCACAGAAACACTCTCTTAGTGCAACTACGTAAATGAACAGAAAGAAAGCAAACAAGTGCTGAAAACCTTCTTTCTCTGTTAGAGTATGATGGTTTGTGCAAAGTTAAGACTAAAGCTTGCCCACATTAAAGGTGATTCTAACATCTTAAATGAAATGTTTTTTGCAATGCAGAAAACAGATTTCAGTGAGTTACTAGTTTTATGATCATGAACTTATGTTTGAGCTTCCAGGCATAAAACGCTCAGTTTACCGCTTCTGTACACCAGAAACACTCTCTTAGTGCAACTAAGCAAATGAACAGAAAGAAAGCAAGCAGAAGTGCTGAAAACCTTCTTTCTCTGTTAGAGTATGATGATTTGTACAAACTAAAGACTAAACACATCAAACACTAAAGGTGTTTCTAACATCTTAAATGAAATGTTTTTTTTGCAATGCAGAAAACAGATTTCAGTGAATTACTAGTTTTATGATCATGAACTTATGTCTGAGCTTCTAGGCATAAAACGCTCAGTTTAGCGCTTCTGTACACAGAAACACTCTCTTAGTGCAACTAAGCAAATGAACAGAAATAAAGCACACAAGTGCTGAAAACCTTCTTTCTCTGTTAGAGTATGATGGTTTGTGCAAAATTAAGACTAAAGCTTGCCCACATTAAAGGTGTTTCTAACATCATAAATAAAATGTTTTTTGCAATGCAGAAAACAGATTTCAGTGAGTTACTAGTTTTATGATAATGAACTTATGTTTGAGCTTCTAGGCATAAAACGCTCAGTTTAGCGCCTTCTGTACACAGAAACACTCTCTTAGTGCAACAAAGCAAATGAACTGAAAGAAAGCAAACAAGTGCTGAAAACCTTCTTTCTCTGTTAGAGTATGATGGTTTGTGCAAAGTTAAGACTAAAGCTTGCCCACATTAAAGGTGTTTTTTTCTACATCTTAAATGAAATGTTTTTGCAATGCAGAAAACAGATTTCAGTGAGTTACTAGTTTTATGATCATGAACTTATGTTTGAGCTTCTAGGCATGCAAAACGCTCAGTTTAGCGCTTCTGTACACAGAAACACTCTCTTAGTGCAACTAAGCAAATGAACTGAAAGAAAGCAAACAAGTGCTGAAAACCTTCTTTCTCTGTTAGAGTATGATGGTTTGTGCAAAGTTAAGACTAAAGCTTGCCCACATTAAAGGTGTTTCTAACATCTTAAATTAAATATTTTTGCAATGCAGAAAAC
Source organism: Cyprinus carpio (assembly GCF_018340385.1). NCBI lineage: Eukaryota > Metazoa > Chordata > Actinopteri > Cypriniformes > Cyprinidae > Cyprinus > Cyprinus carpio. The sequence goes on along the minus strand of NW_024873258.1, from coordinate 13,517 downwards.
AGATTTCAGTGAGTTACTAGTGTGTTACTAGTTTTTATGATCATGAACTTATGTTTGAGCTTCTAGGCATAAAACGCTCAGTTTAGCGCTTCTGTACACAGAAACACTCTCTTAGTGCAACTAAGCAAATGAACTGAAAGAAAGCAAGCACAAGTGCTGAAAAACCTTCTTTCACTGTTAGAGTATGACGGTTTGTGCAAAGTTAAGACTAAAGCTTGCCCACATTAAAGGTGTTTCTAACATCTTAAATGAAATGTTTTTTTGCAATGCAGAAAACAGATTTCAGTGAGTTACCAGTTTTATGATCATGCACTTATGTTTGAGCTTCTAGGCATAAAACGCTCAGTTTAGCGCTTCTGTACACAGAAACACTCTCTTAGTGCAACTAAGCAAATGATCAGAAATAAAGCACACAAGTGCTGAAAACCTTCTTTCTCTGTTAGAGTATGATGGTTTGTGTAAAGTTAAGACTAAAGCTTGCCCACATTAAAGGTGTTTCTAACATCTTAAATGAAATGTTTTTGCAATGCAGAAAACAGATTTCAGTGAGTTACTAGTTTTATGATCATGAACTTATGTTTGAGCTTCTAGGCATAAAACGCTCAGTTTACCGCTTCTGTACACAGAAACACTCTCTTAGTGCAACTACGGAAATGAACAGAAAGAAAGCACACAAGTGCTGAAAACCTTCTTTCTCTGTTAGAGTATGATGGTTTGTGCAAAAGTTAAGACTAAAGCTTGCCCACATTAAAGGTGTTTCTAACATCTTAAATGAAATGTTTCTGCAATGCAGAAAACAGAATTCAGTGAGTTACTAGTTTTATGATCATGAACTTATGTTTGAGCTTCTAGGCATAAAACGCTCAGTTTAGCGCTTCTGTACACAGAAACACTCTCTTAGTGCAACTAAGCAAATGAACAGATAGAAAGCACACAAGTGCTGAAAACCTTCTTTCTCTGTCAGAGTATGATGGTTTGTGCAATGTTAAGACTAAAGCTTGCCCACATTAAATGTGTTTCTTCTAACATCTTAAATGAAATGTTTTTGCAATGCAGAAAACAGATTTCAGTGAGTTACTAGTTTTATGATCATGAACTCATTCTTCAGCTTCTAGGCATAAAACGCTCAGTTTAGCGCTTCTGTAACAGAAAAACTCTCTTAGTGCAACTAAGCAAATGAACAGAAAGAAAGCACACAAGTGCTGAAAACCTTCTTTCTCTGTCAGAGTATGATGGTTGTGTGCAAAGTTAAGACTAAAGCTTGCCCACATTAAAGGTGTTTCTAACATCTTAAATGAAATGTTTTTGCAATGCAGAAAACAGATTTCAGTGAGTTACTAGTTTTATGATCATGAACTTATGTTTGAGCTTCTAGGCATAAACCGCTCAGTTTACCGCTTCTGTACACAGAAACACTCTCTTAGTGCAACTACGGAAATGAACAGAAAGAAAGCACACAAGTGCTGAAAACCTTCTTTCTCTGTTAGAGTATGATGGTTTGTGCAATGTTAAGACTAAAGCTTGCCCAAAATATAGGTGTTTCTAACATCTTAAATGAAATCTTTTTTTGCAATGCAGAAAACAGATTTCAGTGAGTTACTAGTTTTATGATCATGAACTTATGTTTGAGCTTCTAGGCATAAAACGCTCAGTTTACCGCTTCTGTACACAGAAACACTCTCTTAGTGCAACTAAGCAAATGAACAGAAAGAAAGCACACAAGTGCTGAAAACCTTCTTTCTCTGTTAGAGTATGATGGTTTGTGCAAAGTTAAGACTAAAGCTTGCCCACATTAAAGGTGTTTCTAACATCATAAATAAAATGTTTTTGCAATGCAGAAAACAGATTTCAGTGAGTTACTAGTTTTATGATCATGAACTTATGTTTGAGCTTCTAGGCATAAAACGCTCAGTTTAGCGCTTCTGTACACAGAAACACTCTCTTAGTGCAACTAAGCAAATGAACAGAAATAAAGCATACAAGTGCTGAAAACCTTCTTTCTCTGTTAGAGTATGATGGTTTGTGCAAAGTTAAGACTAAAGCTTGCCCACATTAAAGGTGTTTCTAACATCTTAAATGATATGTTTTTGCAATGCAGAAAACAGATTTCAGTGAATTACTAGTTTTTTGATCATGAACTTATGTTTGAGCTTCTAGGCATAAAACGCTCAGTTTAGCGCTTCTGTACACAGAAACACTCTCTTAGTGCAACTAAGCAAATGAACAGAAAGAAAGCAAGCAAAGTGCTGAAAACCTTCTTTCTCTGTTAGAGTATGATGGTTTGTGCAAAGTTAAGACTAAAGCTTGCCCACATTAAAGTTGTTTCTAACATCTTAAATGAAATGTTTTTGCAATGCAGAAAACACATTTCAGTAAGTTACTAGTTTTATGATCATGAACTTATGTTTCAGCATCTAGGCATAAAACGCTCAGTTTAGCGCTTCTGTGAACAGAAACACTCTCTTAGTGCAACTAAGCAAATGAACAGAAATAAAGCACACAAGTGCTGAAAACCTTCTTTCTCTGTTAGAGTATGATGGTTTGTGCAAAGTTAAGACTAAAGCTAGCCCACATTAAAGGTGTTTCTAACATCTTAAATGAAATGTTTTTGCAATGCAGAAAACAGATTTCAGTGAGTAACTAGTTTTATGATCATGAACTTATGTTTGAGCTTCTATGCATAAAACGCTCAGTTTAGCGCTTCTGTACACAGAAACACTCTCTTAGTGCAACTAAGCAAATGAACAGAAATAAAGCACACAAGTGCTGAAAACCTTCTTTCTCTGTTAGAGTATGATGGTTTGTGCAAAGTTAAGACTAAAGCTTGCCCACATTAAAGGTGTTTCTAACATCTTAAATGAAATGCTTTTTGCAATGCAGAAAACAGATTTCAGTGAGTTACTAGTTTTATGATCATGAACTTATGTTTCAGCTTCTAGGCATAAAACGCTCAGTTTAGCGCTTCTGTACACCTAAACACTCTCTTAGTGCAACTAAGCAAATGAACAGAAAGAAAGCAAACAGAAACAAGTGCTGAAAACCTTCTTTCTCTGTTAGAGTATGATGGTTTGTGCAAAGTTAAGACTAAAGCTTGCCCACATTAAAGGTGTTTCTAACATCTTAATTTAAATATTTTTTTTGCAATGCAGAAAACAGATTTCAGTGAGTTACGAGTTTTATGATCATGAACTTATGTTTGAGCTTCTAGGCATAAAACGCTCAGTTTAGCGCTTCTGTACACAGAAACACTCTCTTAGTGCAACTAAGCAAATTAACAGAAATAAAGCACACAAGTGCTGAAAACCTCTCTTTCTCTGTTAGAGTATGATGGTTTGTGCCAAGTTAATACCAAAAATCTTCCACATTCAAGGTGTTTCTAACATGTTAAATGAAATGTTTTTGCAATGCAGAAAACAGATTTCAATGAGTTACCAGTTTTATGATCATGAACTTATGTTTGGGCTTCTAGGCATAAAACGCTCAGTTTAGCGCTTATGTGACAAGAAAACCTCTGTTAGTGCAAACTATGCAAATGAACAGAAAGAAAGCGCACAAGGGCTGAAAACCTTCTTTCTCTGTCAGATTATGATGGTTAGTACAAAGTTAAGACTAAAGCTTGCCCACATTAAAGTTGTTTCTAACATCTTAATTGAAATGTTTTTGCAATGCAGAAAACAGATTTCAGTGAGTTACTAGTTTTATGATCATGAACTTTTGTTTGAGCTTCTAGCCATAAAACGCTCAGTCTAGCGCTTCTGTACACAGAAACACTCTCTTAGTGCAACTAAGCAAATGAACAGAAAGAAAGCACACAAGTGCTGATAAAAACCTTCTTTCTCTGTTAGAGTATGATGGTTTGTGCAAAGTTAAGACTAAAGCTTGCCCACATTAAAGGTGTTTCTAACATCTTAAATGAAATGTTTTTTGCAATGCAGAAAACAGATTTAAGTGAGTTACTAGTTTTATGATCATGAACTTATGTTTGAGCGTCTAGGCATAAAACGCTCAGTTTAGCGCTTCTGTGTAGAGCAAAACACTCTCTTAGTGCAACTAAGCAAATGATCAGAAATAAAGCACACAAGTGCTGAAAACCTTCTTTCACTGTTAGAGTATGATGGTTTGTGCAAAGTTAAGACTAAAGCTTGCCCACATTAAAGGTGTTTCTAACATCATAAATAAAAAGTTTTTTTTGCAATGCAGAAAACAGATTTCAGTGAGTTACTAGTTTTATGATCATGAACTTATGTTTGAGCTTCTAGGCATAAAACGCTCAGTTTAGCGCTTCTGTACACAGAAACACTCTCTTAGTGCAACTAAGCAAATTAACAGAAATAAAGCACATAAGTGCTGAAAACCTTCTTTCTCTGTTAGAGTATGATGGTTTGTGCAAAGTTAAGACTAAAGCTTGCCCACATTAAAGGTGTTTCTAACATCTTAAATTAAATATATTTGCAATGCAGAAAACAGATTTCAGTGAGTTACTAGTTTTATGATCATGAACTTATGTTTGAGCTTCTAGGCATAAAACGCTCTGAGTTTAGCGCTTCTGTACACAGAAACACTCTCTTAGTGCAACTAAGCAAATGAACAGAAAGAAAGCAAACAAGTGCTGAAAACCTTCTTTCTCTGTTAGAGTATGATGGTTTGTGCAAAGTTAAGACTAAAGCTTGCCCACATTAAAGGTGTTTCTAACATCTTAAATGAAATGTTTTTGCAATGCAGAAAACAGATTTCAGTGAGTTACTAGTTTTATGATCATGAATTTATGTTTGAGCTTCTAGGCATAAAACGCGCAGTTTAGCGCTTCTGTACACAGAAACACTCTCTTAGTGCAACTAAGCAAATGAACAGAAAGAAAGTGCACAAGCTCTGAAAACCTTCTTTCTCTGTCAGAGTATGATGGTTTGTGCAAAGTTAGGACTAAAGCTTGCCCATATTATAGGTGTTTCTAACATCTTAAATGAAATGTTTTTGCAATGCAGAAAACAGATTTCAATGAGTTACTAGTTTTATGATCATGAACTTATGTTTGAGCTTCCAGGCATAAAACGCTCAGTTTAGCGCTACTGTGAACAGAAACACTCTCTTAGTGCAACTAAGCAAATGAACAGAAAGAAAGCACAAAAGTGCTGAAAACCTTCTTTCTCTGTTAGAGTATGATGGTTTGTGCAAAGTTAAGACTAAAGCTTGACCACATTAAAGGTGTATCTAACATCTTAAATGAAATGTTTTTGCAATGCAGAAAACAGATTTCAGTGATTTACTACTTTTATGATCATGAACTTATGTTTGAGCTTCTAGGCATAAAACGCTCAGTTTAGCGCTTCTGTACACAGAAACACTCTCTTAGTGCAACTAAGCAAATGAACAGAAAGAAAGCACACAAGTGCTGAAAACCTTCTTTCTCTGTTAGAGTATGATGGTTTGTGCAAAGTTAAGACTAAAGCTTGCACACATTAAAGGTGTTTCTAACATCATAAATAAAATGTTTTTGCAATGCAGAAAACAGATTTCAGTGAGTTACTACTTTTATGATCATGAACTTATGTTTGAGCTTCTAGGCATAAAACGCTCAGTTTAGCGCTTCTGTACACAGAAACACTCTCTTAGTGCAACTAATCAAATGAACAGAAAGAAAGCAGACAAGTGCTGAAAACCTTCTTTCTCTGTTAGAGTATGATGGTTTGTGCAAAGTTAAGACTAAAGCTTGCCCACATTAAAGGTGTTTCTAACATCTTAAATAAAATGTTTTTTTTCAATGCAGAAAACAGATTTCAGTGAGTTACTAGTTTTATGATCATGAACTTATGTTTGAGGTTCTAGCCATAAAACGCTCAGTTTATCGCTTCTGTACACAGAAACACTCTCTTAGTGCAACTACGCAAATGAACAGAAAGAAAGCAAACAAGTGCTGAAAACCTTCTTTCACTGTTAGAGTATGATGGTTTGTGCAAAGTTAAGACTAAAGCTTGCCCACATTAAAGGTGTTTCTAACATCATAAATAAAATGTTTTTTGCAATGCAGAAAACACAGATTTCAGTGAGTTACTAGTTTTATGATCATGAACTTATGTTTGAGCTTCTAGGCATAAAACGCTCAGTTTAGCGCTTCTGTGACACAGAAACACTCTCTTAGTGCAACTAATCAAATGAACAGAAAGAAAGCACACAAGTTCTGAAAACCTTCTTTCTCTGTCAGAGTATGATGGTTTGTTCCATGTTAAGACTAAAGCTTGCCCACATTAAATGTGTTTCTAACATCTTAAATGAAATGTTTTTGCAATGCAGAAAACAGAATTCAGTGAGTTACTAGTGTTTATGATCATGAACTTATGTTTGAGCTTCTAGGCATAAAACGCTCAGTTTAGCACTTCTGTACACAGAAACACTCCCTTAGTGCAACTAATCAAATGAACAGAAATAAAGCACACAAGTGCTGAAAACCTTCTTTCTCTGTTAGAGTATGATGGTTTGTGCAAAGTTAAGACTAAAGCTTGCCCACATTAAAGGTGTTTCTAACATCTTAAATGAAATGTGTTTTTGCAATGCAGAAAACAGATTTCAGTGAGTTACTAGTTTTATAATCATGAACTTATGTTTGAGCTTCTAGCCATAAAACGCTCAGTTTAGCGCTTCTGTACACAGAAACACTCTCTTAGTGCAACTAAGCAAATGAACAGAAATAAAGCACACAAGTGCTGAAAACCTTCTTTCTCTGTTAGAGTATGATGGTTTGTGCAAAGTTAAGACTAAAGCTTGCCCACATTAAAGTTGTTTCTAACATCTTAAATTAAATATTTTTGCAATGCAGAAAACAGATTTCAGTGAGTTACTAGTTTTATGATCATGAACTTACGTTTGAACTTCTAGGCATAAAACGCTCAGTTTAGCGCTTCTGTACACAGAAACACTCTCTTAGTGCAACTAAGCAAATGAACAGAAATAAAGCACACAAGTGCTGAAAACCTTCTTTCTCTGTTAGAGTATGATGGTTTGTGCAAAGTTAAGACTAAAGATTGCCCACATTAAATGTTTTTCTAACATTTTAAATGAAATGTTTTTGCAATGCAGAAAACAGATTTCAGTGAGTTACTAGTTTTATGATCATGAACTTACGTTTGAGCTTCTAGGCATAAAACGCTCAGTTTAGCGCTTCTGTAAACAGAAACACTCTCTTAGTGCAACTAAGCAAATGAACAGAAAGAAAGCACACAAGTGCTGAAAACCTTCTTTCTCTGTTAGAGTATGATGGTTTGTGCAAAGTTAAGACTAAAGCTTGCCCACATTAAAGGTGTTTCTAACATCTTAAATGAAATGTTTCTTCAATGCAGAAAACAGATTTCAGTGAGTTACTAGTTTTATGATCATGAACTTATGCTTGAGCTTCTATGCATAAAACGCTCAGTTTACCGCTTCTGTACACAGAAACACTCTCTTAGTGCAACTACGCAAATGAACAGAAAGAAAGCACACAAGTGCTGAAAACCTTCTTTCTCTGTTAGAGTATGATGGTTTGTGCAAAGTTAAGAGACTAAAGCTTGCCCACATTAAAGGTGTTTCTAACATCATAAATATAATGTTTTTGCAATGCAGAAAACAGATTTCAGTGAGTTACTAGTTTTATGATCATGAACTTATGTTTGAGCTTCTAGGCATAAAACGCTCAGTTTAGCGCTTCTGTATACACAGAAACACTCTCTTAGTGCAACTAAGCAAATGAACAGAAAGAAAGCAAACAAGTGCTGAAAACCTTCTTTCACTGTTAGAGTATGATGGTTTGTGCAAAGTTAAGACTAAACCTTGTCCACATTATAGGTGTTTCTAACACCATAAATAAAATGTTTTTGCAATGCAGAACACAGATTTCAGTGAGTTACTAGTTTTATGATCATGAACTTATGTTTGAGCGTCTAGGCATAAAACGCTCAGTTTAGCGCTACTGTGAACAGAAACACTCTCTTAGTGCAACTAAGCAAATGAACAGAAAGAAAGCACACAAGTGCTGAAAACCTTCTTTCTCTTTTAGAGTATGATGTTAGTTTGTGCAAAGTTAAGACTAAAGCTTGCCCACATTAAAGGTATTTCTAACATCTTAAATGAAATGTTTTTTTGCAATGCAGAAAACAGATTTCAGTGAGTTACTAGTTTTATGATCATGAACTTATGTTTGAGCTTCTAGGCATAAAACGCTCAGTTTAGCTCTTCTGTACACAGAAACACTCTCTGAGTGCAACTAAGCAAATTAACAGAAAGAAAGCACAAAAGTGCTGAAAACCTTCTTTCTCTGATAGAGTATGATGGTTTGTGCAAAGTTAAGACTAAAGCTTGCCCACATTATAGGTGTTTCTAACATCTTAAATGAAATGTTTTTTGTTCCATGCAGAAAACAGATTTCAGTGAGTTACTAGTTTTATGATCATGAACTTATGTTTGAGCTTCTAGGCATAAAACGCTCAGTTTAGCGCTTCTGTACACAGAAACACTCTCTTAGTGCAACTAAGCAAATGAACAGAAACAAAGCCCACAAGTGCTGAAAACCTTGTTTCTCTGTTAGAGTATGATGGTTTGTGCAAAGTTAAGACTAAAGCTTGCCCACATTAAAGGTGATTCTAACATCTTAAATTAAATATTTTTGCAATGCAGAAAACAGATTTCAGTGAGTTACTAGTTTTTATGATCATGAACTTGCGTTTTAGCTTCTAGGCATAAAACGCTCAGTTTAGCGCTTCTGTGAACAGAAACACTCTCTTAGTGCAACTAAGCAAATGAACAGAAAGAAAGCACAAAGTGCTGAGAACCTTCTTTCTCTGTTAGAGTATTATGGTTTGTGCAAAGTTAAGACTAAAGCTTGCCCACATTAAAGGTGTTTCTAACATCTTAAATGAAATGTTTTTGCAATGCAGAAAACAGATTTCAGTGAGTTACTAGTTTTATGATCATAAAATTATGTTTGAGAGTTCCAGGCATAAAACGCTCAGTTTAGCGCTTCTGTGAACAGAAACACTCTCTTAGTGCAACTAAGCAAATGAACAGATAGAAAGCACACAAGTGCTGAAAACCTTCTTTCTCTGTTAGAGTATTATGGTTTGTGCAAAGTTAAGACTAAAGCTTGCCCACATTAAACGTGTTTCTAACATCTTAAATGAAATGTTTTTTTGCAATGCAGAAAACAGATTTCAGTGAGTTACTAGTTTTATGATCATGAACTTATGTTTGAGCTTCTAGGCATAAAACGCTCAGTTTAGCGCTTCTGTACACAGAAACACTCTCTTAGTGCAACTAAGCAAATGAACAGAAAGAAAGCAAACAAGTGCTGAAAACCTTCTTTCACTGTTAGAGTATGATGGTTTGTGGAAAGTTAAGACTAAAGCTTGCCCACATTAAAGGTGTTTCTAACACCATAAATAAAATGTTTTTGCAATGCAGAAAACAGATTTCAGTGAGTTACTAGTTTTATGATCATGCACTTATGTTTGAGCTTCTAGGCATAAAACGCTCAGTTCAGCGCTTCTGTGAACAGAAACACTCTGTTAGTGCAACTAAGCAAATGAACAGAAAGAAAGAAAGCACACAAGTGCTGAAAACCTTCTTTCTCTGTTATAGTATGCTGGTTTGTGCAAAGTTAAGACTAAAGCTTGCCCACAATAAAGGTGTTTCTAACATCTTAAATGAATTGTTTTTTTGCAATGCAGAAAACAGATTTCAGTGAGTTACTAGTTTTATGATCATGAACTTACGCTTGAGCTTCTAGGCATAAAACGCTCAGTTTACCGCTTCTGTACACAGAAACACTCTCTTAGTGCAACAAAGCAAATGAACAGAAATAAAGCACACAAGTGCTGAAAACCTTCTTTCTCTGTTAGAGTATGATGGTGTATGCAAAGTTAAGACTAAGGCTTGCCCACATTAAAGGTGTTTCTAACATCATAAATAAAATGTTTTTGCAATGCAGAAAACATATTTCAGTGAGTTACTACTTTTATGATCATGAACTTATGTTTGAGCTTCTAGGCATAAAACGCTCAGTTTAGCGCTTCTGTACACAGAAACACTCTCTTAGTGCAACAAAGCAAATGAACAGAAAGAAAGCAAACAAGTGCTGAAAAACTTCTTTCACTGTTAGAGAATGATAGTTTGTACAAAGTTAAGACTAAAGCTTGCCCACATTAAAGTTGTTTCAAACATCTTAAATGAAATGTTTTTGCAATGCAGAAAACAGATTTCAGTGAGTTACTAGTTTTATGATCATGAACTTACGTTTGAGCTTCTAGGCATAAAACGCTCAGTTTAGCGCTCCTGTACACAGAAACACTCTCTTAGTGCAACTAAGCAAATGAACAGAAACAAAGCACACAAGTGCTGAAAACCTTCTTTCTCTTTTAGAGTATGATGGTTTGTGCAAAGTTAAGACTAAAGCTTGCCCACATTAAAGGTGTTTCTAACATCTTAAATTAAATATTTTTGCAATGCAGAAAACAGAATTTCAGTGAGTTACTAGTTTTATGATCATGAACTTACATGTTTGAGCTTCTAGGCATAAAACGCTCAGTTTAGCGCTTCTGTGAACAGAAACACTCTCTTAGTGCAACTAAGCAAATGAACAGAAAGAAAGCGCACAAGTGCTGAAAACCTTCTTTCTCTGTCAGAGTATGATGGTTTGTGCAATGTTAAGACTAAAGCTTGCCCACATTAAATGTGTTTCTAACATCTTAAATGAAATGTTTTTGCAATGCAGAAAACAGATTTCAGTGAGTTACTAGTTTTATGATCATGAACTTATGTTTGAGGTTCTAGCCATAAAACGCTCAGTTTAGCGCTTCTGTACACAGAAACACTCTCTTAGTGCAACTAAGCAAATGAACAGAAAGAAAGCACACAAGTGCTGAAAACCTTCTTTCTCTGTTAGAGTATGATGGTTTGTGCAAAGTTAAGACTAAAGCTTGCCCACATTAAAGGTGTTTCTAACATCATAAATAAAATGTTTTTGCAATGCAGAAAACAGATTTCAGTGAATTACTAGTTTTATGATCATGCACTTATGTTTGAGCTTCTAGGCATAAAACGCTCAGTTTAGCACTTCTCTGAATAGAAACACTCTCTTAGTGCTACTAAGCAAATGAACAGAAAGAAAGCACACAAGTGCTGAAAACCTTCTTTCTCTGTTAGAGTATGATGGTTTGTGCAAAGTTAAGACTAAAGCTTGCCCACATTAAAGAGTGTTTCTAACATCTTTAAATGAAATGTTTTAGCAATGCAAAAAACAGATTTCAGTGAGTTACTAGTTTTATGATCATGAACAGATAACAGATTTCAGTGAGTTTACTAGTTTTGATGATCATGAACTTATGTTTGAGCCTCTAAGCATAAAACGCTCAGTTTAGCCTTTCTGTGAACAGAAACACTCTGTTAGAGCAACTAAGCAAATGAACAGAAAGAAAGCATGCAAGTGCTAAACATCTTTTTTCTCTGTTTGAGAATGATAGTTTGTGCAATGTTAAGACTAAAGCTTGCCCACATTAAAGATGTTTCTAACATCATTAAATAAAATGTTTTTGCAATGCAGAAAACAGATTTCAGTGAGTTACTAGTTTTATGATCATGAACTTATGTTTGAGCTTCTAGCCATAAAACGCTCAGTTTAGCGCTTTCTGTGAACAGAACCACTCTCTTAGTGCAACTAAGCAAATGAACAGAAAGAAAGCACATAAGTGCTGAAAACCTTCTTTTCTCTGTTAGAGAATGATAGTTTGTGCAAAGTTAAGACTAAAGCTTGCCCACATTAAAAATGTTTCTAACATCTTTAAATGAAAATGTTTCAGCAATGCAAAACACAGAATACAGTGAGATGCTAGTTTTATGATCATGAACATATGTTTGAGATTCTAAGCATAAAACGCTCAGTTTAGTGCTTTCTGTGAACAGTAACACTCTGTTAGTGCAACTAAGCAAATGAACAGAAGGAAAGCATGCAAAGTGCTGAAAACCTGCTTTCTCTGTTAGAGAATGATAGTTTGTGCAACGTTAAGACAAAAGCTTGCCCCACAATAAAGATGTTTCTAACATCTTAAATGAAATGTTTTTGCAATGCAGAAAAACCCATTCCATTAACATAAAAACTCTATTATCAAGCACATATGTTTGAGATTCTAAGAATAAAACGCTCAGTTTAGCGCTTTCTGTGAACAGTAACACTCTGTTAGTGCAACTAAGCAAATGAACAGAAAGAAAGCATGCAAGTGCTGAAAATCTTTTTTCTCTGTTTGAGAATGATGGTTTGTGCAAAGTTAAGACTAAAGCTTGCCCACATTAAAGATGTTTCTAACATATTTAAATGAAATGTTTGAGCAACGCAAAAAACAGATATCAGTGAGTTACAAGTTTTATGATCATGAAACTAAGTTTGAACTTCTAAGCATAAGTCGCTTAGTTTATCGCTTCTGTGTGCAGAAACACTCTGTTAGTGCAACTAAGCAAATGAACAGAAATAAAGGCCACAAGTGCTGAAAAACTTCTCTCTCTGTTAGACCTTCTTTTCTCTGTTAGAGAATGATAGTTTGTGCAAAGTTAAGACTAAAGCTTGCCCCAATTTAAAAGATGTTTCTAACATCATTTTAAATGAAATGGTTTTTTAGCATTGTTAGCACTCAGAAAACAGATTTCAGTGAGTTATGCGCTTTTTATGATCTGGCACATATGTTTGAGATTCTAAGCACAAAACGCTCAGTTTAGTGCTTTCTGTTGTACACACAGAAAAACACTCTCTTAGTGCACTAGCCTTAAGCAAATAACAGAAAGAAAGCATGCTAGTGCTGAAAAACTTCCTTTCTCTGTTAGAGAATGATAGTTTGTGCAAAATGTTAAAGACTAAAGCTGGTTGCCCAACAATTTAAAGATAGGTGTTTTTTATGATCTAAACTTATCTTTAAAAGCCTAAAAATGTGAGCGCTAGCAGCACCACTTGCAAGAAAAAAAAGATTTTCAGTGCAGTTAGTACTATGAGTTTGTGCAAAGTTATGATCATGAACATATGTTTGAGGGAAAACTTTCTAAGCATAAAACATGCTCAGTTTTTCTTAGGTAAAACGCCTCAGTTCTGTGTTAAACACAGTAACACTCTGTATAGTGCAACTAAGCAAAACCTTGCGAAATGAACAGAAAGAAAAAGCAAATGCAAGTGCTGAAAAACCCTTCTTTCTCTGTTTTAGAGAATGATAGTTTGTGCAAAAAGTTAAGACCTAAAGCTTGCCCCACGTTAAAGGTGGTTTCTAACATCATTAAATGAAATGTGTTGAGCAATGCAAAAAAAAACAGATTTTCAGTGAGTTACAAGTTTTTATGATCATGAACCTAAGTTTGAAATTCTAAGCATAAGTCGATTAGTTTATCGCTTCTGTGTACAGATCTGTACTCTGTTAGTTTTGGCAAACTAACGAAAAAATGAACAGAATTAAAAGCACAAAACAAGGTTTGGCCGGGAAAAAACGTCTTTCCTTTTTTCTTCCCTCTGTTTTTTTACG
>NW_024873257.1:0-11114 GCF_018340385.1 Cyprinus carpio | reverse complement strand
AAAGACAGTTTTTTTTTTTTTAGTAGTTTTATATTTATAAAGTTAAGAAAGCCTTGAGCACAAAAAAAAGGTAGATAAGTGCTTAGAGAACAGTAACTTGTGTTATAGCAAAAAAAAAAAATGAGAGAATGCAAGCTCTTATTTGCTGAAAACTTTTTTCCTCTGGAGAAAAAAGTTGGTTCTTTGCAAGTTAAGAAAAGTTGTCCAGATGAAAGCTGTCTTTAAAATGAAAGGAAATGTTTTTGCCATGCAGAAAACAGTCGTTTACATGTGTTCCTTTCTCTTGTAAGTGAATGTTAGTTCATGCAGTGTTAAGACTAAAGCTTGCCCACATGAAGGATGTTCCTAACAAGTGAAAGGAAATGTTATTTGCAATGCAGGAAGACATATTTTAATGTGTTAGGAGCTTTATACTCATGAAGTTGTTTTGAGCTTCTGAGTACAAGAATCTTAGTTTAGTGATTCAGAGAACACTAACATAATGTTAGTGCAACTTACCAAATGAAGAGTATGTAAGCCCTCATATGCTGAAAACCTTCTTTCTCTGTAAGAGAAAGCTGGTTCATGCAATTTTAAGACTAAAGCGTGTTCACGTGAAAGATGTTTCTAACAAATGTAAATGTATGATATTTGCAATGCAAAAAGACTGATTTTAATGTGTTTGGAGTTTTTATGCTCATAATCTTATGTTAAAGCTTCTACGCACAAGAAGGTTAAATAAGTGCTTCTGAGAACAGTAACATTGTGTTATAGCAACTAAACAAATGAAGAGAATGCAAGCTCTTATTTGCTGAAAACCTTCTTTCTCTGTGAGAGAAAGTTGGTTCATGCAATGTTAAGACTAAACCTTGTCTAGATGAACGCTTGTCTTAAAAATGATAGGAAATGTTATTTGCCATGCAGAAAAACAGTTTATAATGTGTTAGGCGATTTATATTCATGAAGTTAGGATAGAGCCTCTGAGCCAAAAAAGCTTCGATCACATCTGAGAACAGTAACACTGACTTAGTGAACTAAACAAAATGAAGAGAATGCAAGACCTCATATGCTGAAAACATTCTTTTTCAGTAAGAGAAAGTTGGTTTATGCAATGCTCAGACTAAAGCATGCCCACAAGAAATATGCTTCTACCACATGACGGTAATTGCTCTTTGGAATGCAGAAAGACAGATTTTAATGTGTTAGTAGTTTTTTATTCATGAAGTTAGGTTAGAGCCTCTGAGCACAAGAAGGTTTGATAAGTGCTTCTGAGAACAGTAACATTGTGTTAGTGCAACTGATCACCTGAAGAGAATACAAGCTCTTATTTGCTGAAAACCTTCTTTCTCTGTGAGAGAAAGTTGGTTCATGCAATGTTAAGACTAAAGCTTGTCCAGATGAAAGCTTGTCTTAAAAATGATAGGAAATGTTATTTGCCTTGCAGAAAAACAGTTTTTAATGTGTTAGGCGATTTATATTCATGAAGATATGATAGAGCCTCTGAGCACAGAGAAGGATAGAATTAGTGCTTCTGAGAACAGTAAAATTGAGTTAGTGCAACCTTAAGAAATAAAAAGAATGTTATGCAATTCCTCATATGCTGAAAATCTTCTTTCTCTGTAAGAGAAGTTGTTGGTATTGAAGCAATGTTAAGACTGAAGCTTGCCCACTTGAAAGATATGTTTCTAAAAAATTTAAATATATGATATTTGCAATGCAGAAAGACAGATTTTAAATGTGTTAGGAGTTTTATGCTCATAATGATATGTAAGAGCGTCTTAGAATCTTTGTTTAGTGATTCAGGGAACAGTAACATTATGTTAGAGCAAGTACTCAAATGAAGAGAATTCAAGTCCAGGTATGCTGAAAAACATTAGTTCTGCGTAAGTGAAAACTGGTTTGTGCAATGCTAGACTAAAGAATGCCCAAAAGAAAGCTGCTTCTAACATATGAGTGTAATTGCTATTTGGAATGCAGAAAGACAGATTTTATTGTGTTAGTAGTTTTATATTTAGTAAGTTTATGAAGTTAAGAAAGAGCCTCTGAGCACAAAGAAGGATAGATAAGTGCTTATGAGAACAGTAACATTGTGTTATAGCAACTAAACAAATGTAGAGAATGCAAGCTCTTATTTGCTGAAAACCTTCTTTCTCTGTGAGAGAAAGTTGGTTCATGCAATGTTAAGGCTAAAGCCTAAAGCTTGTCCAGATGAAAGCTTGTCTTAAAAATGAAAGGAAATGTTTTTTGCCATGCAGAAAAACAGTTTATAATGTGTTAGGCGATTTATATTCATGAAGATATGATAGAGCCTCTGAGCACAGAGAAGGATAGAATTAGTGCTTCTGAGAACAGTAAAATTGAGTTAGTACAACTAAACAACTGAAGAAAATGCTAGTCCTCATATGCTGAAAACCTTCATTCTCTGTAAGAGAAAGTTGGTTCATGCAATGTTAAGACTGAAGCTTGCCCACTTGAATGTGGATTCTAACAATTGAAAGGAAATGTTAGTTTCAATGCAGAAAGACATGTTTTAACATGTTTCATGAACATTAAGCTAAGATAAGTGATTCTTTGAACCAGTACCACTGTTTTAGTGCAACTAAACAAATGACAAGATTGCAAGCCCTCATTATGCTGAAATCCTTTCTCTTGTAAGTGAATGTTGGTTCATGCAATGTTAAGACTAAAAGCTTGTCCAGATGAAAGCTTGTCTTAAAAAATGATAGGAAATGTTATTTGCCTTGCAGAAAAACAGTTTTTAATGTGTTAGGCGATTTATATTCATGAAGTTAAGAAAGAGCCTCTGAGCACAGAGAAGGATAGAATTAGTGCTTCTGAGAACAGTAAAATTGAGTTAGTGCAACCTTAAGAAATAAAAAGAATGCAATTCCTCATATGCTGAAAACCTTCTTTCTCTGTAAGAGACAGTTGGTTTATGCAATGTTAAGACTGAAGCTTGCCCACACAAGTTGAAAGATATTTCTAAAAATTTAAATATATTGATATTTGCAATGCAGAAAGACTGATTTTAATGTGTTAGGAGTTTATGCTCATAATGATATGTTAGAGCGTCTTAGACATCTTTTGTTTAGTGATTCAGAGAACAGTACATTATGTTAGAGCAAGTAATCAAATGAAGAGAATGCAAGTCCACGTATGCTGAAAACCTTCCTTTCTCTGTAAGTGAAAACTGGTTTGTGCAATGTTAAGACTAAAGCATTGCCCAAAAGAAAGCTGCTTCTAAAAACATATGAGTGTTAGTAATTGCTATTTGGAATGCAGAAAGACAGATTTTAGATTGTGTTAGTAGTTTTATATTTATAAAGTTAAGAAAGAGCCTCTGAGCACAAAGAAGGATAGATAAGTGCTTATGAGAACAGTAACATTGTGTTATAGCAACTAAAACAAATGAAGAGAATGCAAGCTCTTATTTGCTGAAAAAATGAAGAGAAAAGTCTCTGTAAGAGAAACATTGGTTTCATGCAATGTTAAGACTAAAGCCCGCCCACACTTGAAAGTGCTTCTAACAATGAAAGGAAATGCTTTTTTCAATGCAGAAAGACATATTTTAACATGTTTTAATTTATGAACATTAAGCCTCTGAGACAAAGAAGGTTAGATAAGTGCTTTGAAACAGTAACATTGTTTTAGTGCAACTAAACAAATGAAGAAGAATGCAAGCCCTCATTATGCTGAAAACCTTCTCTCTGTGAGAGAATGTTGGTTCATGCAATGTTAAGACTAAAGCTTGCCACATGAAGGATGTTTCTAACAAGTGAAAGGAAATGTCTAATGAATTTAATGTAAACATATTTTTAATGTGTTAGGCGCTTTATATAACTCATGAAGTTGTTTTGAGCTTCTGAGTACAAGAATCTTAGTTTAGAATTGAGTGATCAGAGAACACTAGAAGGATAGATCTAAAAATTTAAATATATGATATTTGCAATCCACAAAAATGAAAACCTTCATTCTCTGTAAGGTTTATGCAATGTTAAGACTAAAGCTTGTTCACTTGAAAGATGCTTCTAAAAATTTAAATATATGATATTTGCAATGCAGAAAGACTGATTTTAATGTGTTAGGAGTTTTATGCTCATAATGATATGTAAGAGCGTCTTAGCACAAGAAGGTTAAATAGTGCTTCTGGAGAACAGTAACATTATGTTTTAGAGCAAGTAAACAAATGAAGAGAATGCAAGTCCACGTTTGCTGAAAACCTTCTTTCTGCGTAAGAGAAAACTGGTTTGTGCAATGTTAGACTAAACCATGTCCAAAAGAAAGCTTGTTCTAACAAATGATAGGAATTGCTATTTGGAATGCAGAAAACAGTTTTATTGTGTTAGTAGATTTATATTTATGAAGTTAGGAAGAGCCTCTGAGCACAAAAAGCTTAGATCACTTATGAGAACAGTAACATTGACTTATAGCAACTAAACAAAATGAAGAGAATGCAAGACTCTTATATGCTGAAAACCTTCTTTCTCTGTGAGAGAAAGTTGGTTCATGCAATGTTAAGGCTAAAGCTTGTCCAGATGAAAGCTTGTCTTAAAAAATGAAAGGAAATGTTTTTTGCCATGCAGAAAAACAGTTTATAATGTGTTAGGCGATTTATGTTCATGAAGTTAAGAAAGAGCCTCTGAGCACAGAGAAGGATAGATAAGTGCTTCTGAGAACAGTAAAATTGAGTTAGTGCAACTAAACAACTGAACAATATTCAAGTCCTCATATGCTGAAAACCTTCATTCTCTGTAAGAGAAAATTGGTTCATGCAATGTTAAGACTGAAGCCCGCTCACTTGAATGTGGTTTCTAACAATTGAAAGGAAATGTTATTTTCAATGCAGAAAGACATATTTTAACATGTTTTATGAACATTAAGCTTAGATAAGTGATTCTTTGAACAAGTACCACTGTTTTAGTGCAACTAAACAAATGACAAGATTGCAAGCCCTCATTATGCTGAAATCCTTTCTCTTGTAAGTGAATGTTGGTTCATGCAGTGTTAAGACTAAAGCTTGCCCACATGAAGGATGTTTCAGACAAGTGAAAGGAAATGTTATTTGCAATGCAGGAAGACATATTTTAATGTGTTAGGAGCTTTATACTCATGAAGTTGTTTTGAGCTTCTGAGTACAAGAATCTTAGTTTAGTGATTCAGAGAACACTAACATAATGTTAGTGCAACTTACCAAATGAAGAGTATGTAAGCCCTCATATGCTGAAAACCTTCTTTCTCTGTAAGAGAAAGCTGGTTCATGCAATTTTAAGACTAAAGCGTGTTCACGTGAAAGATGTTTCTAACAAATGTAAATGTATGATATTTGCAACGCAAAAAGACTGATTTTAATGTGTTTGGAGTTTTATGCTCATAATCTTATGTTAAAGCTTCTACGCACAAGAAGGTTAAATAAGTGCTTCTGAGAACAGTAACATTGTGTTATAGCAACTAAACAAATGAAGAGAATGCAAGCTCTTCTTTGCTGAAAACCTTCTTTCTCTGTGAGAGAAAGTTGGTTCATGCAATGTTAAGACTAAACCTTGTCTAGATGAACGCTTGTCTTAAAAATGATAGGAAATGTTATTTGCCATGCAGAAAAACAGTTTATAATGTGTTAGGCGATTTATATTCATGAAGTTAGGATAGAGCCTCTGAGCACAAAAAGCTTAGATCACTTCTGAGAACAGTAACACTGACTTAGTGAACTAAACAAAATGAAGAGAATGCAAGACCTCATATGCTGAAAACATTCTTTTTCAGTAAGAGAAAGTTGGTTTATGCAATGCTTAGACTAAAGCATGCCCACAAGAAATATGCTTCTACCACATGACGGTAATTGCTCTTTGGAATGCAGAAAGACAGATTTTAATGTGAGTTAGTAGTTTTTTATTCATGAAGTTAGGTTAGAGCCTCTGAGCACAAGAAGGTTTGATAAGTGCTTCTGAGAACAGTAACATTGTGTTAGTGCAACTGATCACCTGAAGAGAATGCAAGTCCACATATGCTGAAAACCTTCATTCTCTGTGAGAGAAAGTTGGTTCATGCAATGTTAAGACTAAAGCTTGTCCAGATGAAAGCTTGTCTTAAAAATGATAGGAAATGTTATTTGCCTTGCAGAAAAACAGTTTTTAATGTGTTAGTCGATTTATATTCATGAAGATATGATAGAGCCTCTGAGCACAGAGAAGGATAGAATTAGTGCTTCTGAGAACAGTAAAATTGAGTTAGTGCAACCTTAAGAAATAAAAAGAATGCAATTCCTCATATGCTGAAAATCTTCTTTCTCTGTAAGAGACAGTTGGTTTAAGCAATGTTAAGACTGAAGCTTGCCCACTTGAAAGATATTTCTAAAAATTTAAATATATGATATTTGCAATGCAGAAAGACTGATTTTAATGTGTTAGGAGTTTTATGCTCATAATGATATGTAAGAGCGTCTTAGAATCTTTGTTTAGTGATTCAGGGAACAGTAACATTATGTTAGAGCAAGTAATCAAATGAAGAGAATGCAAGTCCACGTATGCTGAAAACATTAGTTCTGCGAAAGTGAAAACTGGTTTGTGCAATGCTAGACTAAAGCATGCCCAAAAGAAAGCTGCTTCTAACATATGAGTGTAATTGCTATTTGGAATGCAGCAGAAAGACATATTTTATTGTGTTAGTAGTTTTATATTTATGAAGTTAAGAAAGAGCCTCTGAGCACAAAGAAGGATAGATAAGTCCTTATGAGAACAGTATCATTGTGTTATAGCAACTAAACAAATGTAGAGAATGCAAGCTCTTATTTGCTGAAAACCTTCTTTCCCTGTGAGAGAAAGTTGGTTCATGCAATGTTAAGGCTAAAGCTTGTCCAGATGAAAGCATGTCTTAAAGATGAAAGGAAATGTTTTTTGCCATGCAGAAAAACAGTTTATAATGTGTTAGGCGATTTATATTCATGAAGATATGATAGAGCCTCTGAGCACAGAGAAGGATAGATAAGTGCTTCTGAGAACAGTAATATTGTGTTAGTACAACTAAACAACTGAAGAAAATGCTAGTCCTCATATGCTGAAAACCTTCATTCTCTGTAAGAGAAAGTTGGTTCATGCAATGTTAAGACTGAAGCTTGCTCACTTGAATGTGGTTTCTAACAATTGAAAGGAAATGTTATTTTCAATGCAGAAAGACATGTTTTAACATGTTTTATAAACATTAAGCTTAGATAAGTGATTCTTTGAACAGTACCACTGTTTTAGTGCAACTAAACAAATGACAAGATTGCAAGCCCTCATTATGCTGAAATCCTTTCACTTGTAAGTGAATGTTGGTTCATGCAATGTTAAGACTAAAGCTTGTCCAGATGAAAGCTTGTCTTAAAAATGATAGGAAATGTTATTTGCCTTGCAGAAAAACAGTTTTTAATGTGTTAAGGCGATTTATATTCATGAAGATATGATAGAGCCTCTGAGCACAGAGAAGGATAGAATTAGTGCTTCTGAGAACAGTAAAATTCAATTAGTGCAACCTTAAGAAATAAAAAGAATGCAATTCCTCATATGCTGAAAACCTTCTTTCTCTGTAAGAGACAGTTGGTTTTTGCAATGTTAAGACTGAAGCTTGCCCACTTGAAAGATATTTCTAAAAATTTAAATATATGATATTTGCAATGCAGAAATACTGATTTTAATGTGTTAGGAGTTTTATAATCATAATGTTATATTAGAGCTTCTTAGAATCTTAGTTTAGTGATTCAGGGAACAGTAACATTATGTTAGAGCAAGTAATCAAATGAAGAGAATGCAAGTCCACGTATGCTGAAAACATTAGTTCTGCGTAAGTGAAAACTGGTTTGTGCAATGCTAGACTAAAGCATGCACAAAAGAAAGCTGGCTTCTAACATATGAGTGTAATTGCTATTTGGAATGCAGAAAGACAGATTTTATTGTGTTAGTAGTTTTATATTTATGAAGTTAAGAAAGAGCCTCTGAGCACAAAGAAGGATAGATAAGTGCTTATGAGAACAGTAACATTGTGTTATAGCAACTAAACAAATGTAGAGAATGCAAGCTCTTATTTGCTGAAAACCTTCTTTCTCTGTAAGAGAAAATTGGTTCATGCAATGTTAAGACTGAAGCCCGCCCACTTGAATGTGGTTTCTAACAATTGAAAGGAAATGTTATTTTCAATGCAGAAAGACATATTTTAACATGTTTTATGAACATTAAGCTTAGATAAGTGATTTCTTTGAACAGTACCACTGTTTTAGTGCAACTAAACAAATGACAAGATTGCAAGCCCTCATTATGCTGAAATCCTTTCTCTTGTAAGTGAATGTTGGTTCATGCAGTGTTAAGACTAAAGCTTGCCCACATGAAGGATGTTTCTAACAAGTGAAAGGAAATGTTATTTGCAATGCAGGAAGACATATTTTAATGTGTTAGGAGCTTTATACTCATGAAGTTGTTTGAGCTTCTGAGCACAAGAATCTTAGTTTAGCGATTCAGAGAACACTAACATAATGTTAGTGCAACTTACCAAATGAAGAGTATGTAAGCCCTCATATGCTGAAAACCTTCTTTCTCTGTAAGAGAAAGCTGGTTCATGCAATTTTAAGACTAAAGCGTGTTCACGTGAAAGATGTTTCCTAACAAATGTAAATGTATGATATTTGCAATGCAAAAAGACTGATTTTAATGTGGTTTGGAGTTTTATGCTCATAATCTTATGTTAAAGCTTCTACGCACAAGAAGGTTAAATAAGTGCTTCTGAGAACAGTAACATTGTGTTATAGCAACTAAACAAATGAAGAGAATGCAAGCTCTTATTTGCTGAAAACCTTCTTTCTCTGTGAGAGAAAGTTGGTTCATGCAATGTTAAGACTAAAGCTTGTCTAGATGAACGCTTGTCTTAAAAAATGATAGGAAATGTTATTTGCCATGCAGAAAAACAGTTTAATGTGTTTAGGCGATTTATATTCATGAAGTTAGGATAGAGCCTCTGAGCACAAAAAGCTTAGATCACTTCTGAGAACAGTAACACTGACTTAGTGAACTAAACAAAATGAAGAGAATGCAAGACCTCATATGCTGAAAACCTTCATTCTCTGTGAGAGAAAGTTGGTTCATGCAATGTTAAGGCTAAAGCTTGTCCAGATGAAAGCTTGTCTTAAAAATGAAAGGAAATGTTTTTTGCCATGCAGAAAAACAGTTTATAATGTGTTAGGCGATTTATGTTCATGAAGTTAAGAAAGAGCCTCTGAGCACAGAGAAGGATAGATAAGTGCTTCTGAGACCAGTAATATTGTGTTAGTACAACTAAACAACTGAAAAAAATGCTAGTCCTCATATGCTGAAAACCTTCATTCTCTGTAAGAGAAAGTTGGTTCATGCAATGTTAAGACTGAAGCCCGCTCACTTGAATGTGGTTTCTAACAATTGAAAGGAAATGTTATTTTCAATGCAGAAAGACATATTTTAACATGTTTTATGAACATTAAGCTTAGATAAGTGATTCTTTGAACAGTACCACTGTTTTAGTGCAACTAAACAAATGACAAGATTGCAAGCCCTCATTATGCTGAAATCCTTTCTCTTGTAAGTGAATGTTGGTTCATGCAGTGTTAAGACTAAAGCTTGCCCACATGAAGGATGTTTCAGACAAGTGAAAGGAAATGTTATTTGCAATGCAGGAAGACATATTTTAATGTGTTAGGAGCTTTATACTCATGAAGTTGTTTTGAGCTTCTGAGTACAAGAATCTTAGTTTAGCGATTCAGAGAACACTAACATAATGTTAGTGCAACTTACCAAATGAAGAGAATGCAAGCCCTCATATGCTAAAAACCTTCTTTCTCTGTAAGAGAAAGCTGGTTCATGCAATTTTAAGACTAAAGCGTGTTCACGTGAAAGATGTTTCTAACAAATGTAAATGTATGATATTTGCAATGCAAAAAGACTGATTTTAATGTGTTTGGAGTTTTATGCTCATAATCTTATGTTAAAGCTTCTACGCACAAGAAGGTTAAATAAGTGCTTCTGAGAACAGTAACATTGTGTTATAGCAACTAAACAAATGAAAAACCTTCTTTCTCTGTGAGAGAAAGTTGGTTCATGCAATGTTAAGACTAAACCTTGTCTAGATTGAACGCTTGTCTTAAAAAATGATAGGAAATGTTATTTGCCATGCAGAAAGAACAAGTTTCTATGTGTTAGCGATTTATATTCATGAAGTTAGTATAGAGCCCTCTGAGCACAAAAGCTTCGATCACTTCTGAGAACAGTAACACTGACTTAGGTGAACCTAAACAAAATGAAGAGAAAATGCAAGACCTCATATGCTGAAAACATTCTTTTTCAGTAGAAAGTTGGTTTATGCAATGCTTAGACTAAAGAGCATGCCCACAACAAATATGCTTCTAACAACTGACGGTAATTGCGCTTTGGAATGCAGAAAGACAGATTTTA
This sequence comes from Cyprinus carpio, assembly GCF_018340385.1. Taxonomy (NCBI): domain Eukaryota; kingdom Metazoa; phylum Chordata; class Actinopteri; order Cypriniformes; family Cyprinidae; genus Cyprinus; species Cyprinus carpio. The sequence goes on along the minus strand of NW_024873257.1, from coordinate 690 downwards.
ATGGTTTTAGTAGTTTTTTATTCATGAAGTAGGTTAGAGCCTCTGAGCACAACAAGGTTTGATAATGCTTCTGAGAAACAGTAACATGTGTTAGTGCAACTGATCACCTGAATCAGAAGGCAAGTCCTTAACATCTGCGAAAACCTTCATTCTCTGTGAATAGAAAGTTGGTTCAGCAATGTTAGGACTAAGCTTGTCCAGATGTCTGAGCTTGTCTTAAAATGATAGGAAACTGATGTTATTGCCTTGCAGAAAACAGTTTTTTTAATGTGTTAGGCGATTTATATTCATCTGAAGATATGATAGAGCCTCTGAGCACAGAGAAGGATAGAATTAGTTCCTTCTGAGAAACAGTAAAAATTGAGTTAGTGCAACTAGTAATGTAGCGCCTCTGCGCAATAAAAGATAGGCATTTCCTCATATGCTGAAACCTTCTTTCTCTGTAAGAGACAGTTGTTTTAAGCAATGTTAGGCAAGACTGAAGCTTGCCCACTTGAAAGATAGTTTCTAAAAATTTAATATATGATATTTTGCAATGCAGAAAGACTGATTTTAATGTGTTAGGAGTTTATGCTCATAATGATATGTAATAGCGTCTTAGAATCTTTGTTTAGTGATTCAGGGAACAGTAACATTTATGTTAGAGCAAGTAATCAAATGAAGAGAATGCAAGTCCACGTATGCTGAAAA
>NW_024873256.1:0-13669 GCF_018340385.1 Cyprinus carpio | reverse complement strand
CCCCATGCTCACTCCCAGTTTAAAATATGAGTTTGTTTTCCACCCTTCTGAAACACCAGAATGTGAAATCAAAACATTCTAACTGGATGTAGACAAATTGCACCTCCAAAACTATGCATACACATTCAAAAGAGAAAATTATAAAAAAAGCATTTTGTGAATACGGTTTTAAGAACTTAAGCAATAGGCAGCCCTCTGAAATGAAGCGTTGTGACAGAATTAATATGTATGTAATATGCATGTCTAATTAATACATTAAATTAAGATTTAGATATATTTTTTTCTATTTCCAATATTTTCTGTCTCCATTTCTGTGTCAATCATATATAAATTTTCTATGACCTGCCACCCACTAGTTCAGAACCTCTAATGTTAAAGGCACTGAAATGAACAGATTTAATTAAGCTCCACCACTGTTTAACCAGTATGTCACGAAAATCGTGATTAAGAAGATCATCTAATGTTATTTTTAAATGCTTTGTTTGCAAAATCTGGCAGAACTTTACTAATGTCCCGTGCATAGTGCCAGCATTATTTTCCACCAGACTTCAGAGACCCTTGAGGATACCATCTGTCTGCATATACCATCCAGATGTGTTATATGAATACATTGATAAATATGTTTATGTTGACAGAAAACAGAGGGCTGTAAGTGCAATGATCAAAAGAGAAGCAGCAATGCCAGATCCCTGCTAAAATTAGTCTACGTGCAATACATCTCTCCGGTCATTCAGTGGTCTACACTTGCCTTAGGGATCAAATCAACAAGCAACTGAAATATGGCAGATGGGGCCAGTGCCCAATTTAGAGCTTTTTTTTCTGTTATTTAGACTGGAGGCAATGAGGAGGCATGACTCTTTTTGTGGTGGCCATGCCAACATAACATCACCCTGATGTGCACTAATGATCTTTAAGCCCTGTGACAGAGTCATCCAAGCTCACTTGTGATAAGGTAAGAGTCACCCACTAAAGGTCACAGTCTCCAAAATATGGAAAACAAATGTTGTCAGAACAATGAGCATTGATATTTTTTTTTATACCTATTTCTTAATGTACTCGCTGTAAATATAGTGACAGTCAAATGCTGAATCATTTCTTTCAGGTAAAAAATAAAAACCAATACCTAACTTATAAAAAAAAGTGAGGCAAGTGGCTGCATGGGATGTTTTAGTTGAGTCAACTTGCAGCCTTTTTAAAGTATAAATAAACTATGTAACATTACTTATCCAACGCAACAAAAATCAAGTTGAGTTAACTACTAGTACCAGTATTACGCAGTTAGATCAACCGACTGTATTCTTGGTGACAGAGTAAACTATGATTTATGGGTTTGCTACAAGTAACCTGTACTCATTTTAATTAGGTTTTTATGAGCTTTTATGTTCTTTGTAAATGTCATATGTGAATAAACAAATAAAACAATTCAATTCAATCAACCCCAAAAAAAAAAAAAAAAAAAAAAAAAAAAAAAAATTCTAAATGTCTATATTCTAAGCACTACAGTGATTAACTTTACATAAATAGACTGTCAATAACAATTACAATTCAACTGAAGAAGAAAAAGATAGATTGAAAACAATAACATTTATTCAATGTCAACCAGTGTTACTTTTCACAATGACTTCAAAACAGCCAATAAATGTGGCCGCACATGTACACAATAATATAAAACAAACACTGTATTAGTGTATTTTCAACCTCTTCTGAACAGTAAAGTGAAATATCCAAACTGCCCAAGCTGCAATGTTTGGATAAAGGTAAATGTGAGCCATAACATCACATTGTATCACACTGGAACTGCAATGTCAAAAATGATTACAGTATTTCTATATTTTGAACAACTATTATTTTTAAGAACTCCCAAATTGTGCACACAACAGTGTTGAGTATATACCTTATGAGGTAATGATCGTCGGGCACAGAAACACAGGTCCAAAGTCCACATTAATTAAGGCACTGAACCAATGAAACACAAAAGGAAAATAACCATGGAAATTATATTACCTGAGCAACTTTTATCTGTCAAATGAGTCTTAAAGGAAAACGCCACCATTTTTCCATATTCCACTATGTTCTTCCCTCAACGTAGATGAGTTGATACGTACCTCTCCCGTCTCAGTGCATGCACTCAATCTCTGTAGCGCGCGGTGCCACTATGCTAGCGTTTAGCTTATCCCCATTCATTCCTTAGGATCCAAACAGGGATGAATTTAGAAGCCACCAAACACTTCCATGTTTTACCTATTTAAAGACGGATACATGAGTCGTTACACGAGTAAGTATGGTGACAAAATAAAATGTGGCAATTTTCTAAATGGATAAAAACTGCAAAACCGCAGCACTTTAGTATTACTGCGCCGAGGTCAAAGTGCTACGAAGTGCTCTTCTGCCATACAATATAGTTATAATTTTTTATTTTGTGTCACCATACTTACTCTTGTAACTACTCAAGTAACCGTCTTTAAATAGGTAAAACATGGAAGTGTTTGGTGGCTTCTAAATTCATCCCTGTTTGGATCCTAAGGAATGAATGGGGATAAGCTAAACGCTAGCATAGTGGCGCCACGCGCTACAGGGAGTGGGTGCACGCACTGAGACGGGAGAGGTATGTATCAACTTGTCTAATTTGAAGGAAGAACATAGTAGAATATGGAAAAAAGGTGGTATTTTCCTTTAAGGTCAAAAACAAACAAACAAAAAAAAGAAAATCTGTAAGACTAATTATTTTAAATCAAAATACTGGTAAAATTCAGAGACAAATATTTAAATCACCCTGAAGATTATCAAATTATCTAATTATGTTACAGTACGTTTAAGTTGGTATTTGGTAACCTCACCCTACCAAAGTGATTGGATTATTTTAAAAGATGGCAAACAATGCAAGATGACATTGAGAAATCATCTAAGACAACTTGGTGAGGAGATTTGCATACTTGGATGATGGCTTAGGACGCATGGGGTCCAATCCCACAAAGAGTCTCTGATATATCTCAAAAGTATGCACCAGTTTTGAGGGATACTTAAGGTCGAGGGCATAGGTAAGTCCAAACAGGAGGCAGCATGCTTTTGACAGGTTTGGCACACCTCTGACCACGGGCTGTCCTTCTATGATAATCCCAATGATGTCGGCATGATGGCACATGTAAATTTTCATTGGGCAACTGCCAAGCTCAGCTTGCACCTCTGTTTCATCACGACTCTATTGGTGGAGACAAAAAAGAATCAAGAGTTGGGTCAGACAAACAGGTAATGAGATGAATATAGCAAAACAGGTAGAAAGACAGATAAGACAAATAGTCAAAATTGTACTTTTGTGCTAAAGGTGGTGGATCCTAGACCGATACTGTGACTAGAGCAGTGAACCAGAGTGAAGTTCTACCATGACAATGCCATAGATTCTGGGTACTAAAGTATCATGATCTACTGTAGCCATGAGTGTTGTCTTTTTCTGGTTCAAAGGATACATTACAATAAAACAATGCAATTGTCCTTGCCTGTACCTGATTGGTCATCAGATTACAGTTTATTAAGCTACAGAGTTTAAATATCTTTTAAGAGCAAACATAATTACCCCCATACATCACAATATTAATACATAAGACATAAAAAAATAGACAAGTAGCTTTAAGCCCAATACATACGGGGTGGACACTGATGAGGTCTTCCTGTCTCTCCCCCATGTACTCAATCAGGCATCTCAGGACCACTTCTCTCCTTTTCTCCACAGAGGCAGAGGGATCCTGTCAAAAAGTAAAATCTGATCAAAATACACAGCCTGATGACAGGTAGCACAAACCACAGAACCTCTGTATTTCCAACCATATAAACATATGTGCATGTTGTTTACTCCAAAAAGTCTAGGGGGACAGTTCACAAAATTGAGATTTAAAACTGTCCAAGTAGGCTGTGGTTCATCAATAAGAATCAAGCTTCTATTAGTACATTGTCCATTTCTCACCTAAAATGCTTTCTTAAACAGTTTCAGTGGATCTTTTATGTGTAAAGAGACTGCTTAGAGCAGTGCACACTCTTGGAAAATGTGACGAGGGAATTGCATCACTTACATACATATGCAGCCAGCATGTCTATTAACAAAAGAAGTCCTGGAGTACCCACTCAGAGGAAGTGTAACTTCACTGATGTTTCGGGCATACATTTCACAACAGATCATAAAGGTCATGTAAACTCACTGTCACTAACTTTGGGGCTAACTAACCCCTTAAACTAACGCTATACTCTTAGAACAGTGCCTTACATGTAGTTGTCCTTTAAAGAATTGAGGAGAGGGGGTCCTGATAATGTAGGTGTTTTGATGATCAGTCTCTGGGTTAGTAGAATGTGCTCACCCGATGCGTCATAACAACTGGCTCAGTAGATTTCAACAATATGATGCAGATACACAGACACACCACCATCCTTCCCAATTAGGAACACGGTGAAATATTGATGACTAAGTACATGATAGAGAATACATTTTGGATGGAAAATGTTTTACATGAGACCATTTTTCCTCTTCTACCTGGATAAGTGTTCATCATTTGTAACTTGATTCTTTGACCGACAGCTCCTCCTTTTTCGTTGAAAAAGTGACAACAGCTTTGGAGTTTGCCTGTCCAACTGTGACATAAATTGTCGACTCAAGTGATATGCCACTGATTCTCAGGACAACTCTTCACAGATTCTGTAAAGAGAAGTATACATCTATCTTAGTTACATACTAAAAGTGATATGTTTTTTTCTGTGATTTAAACCAACATGAGAGTTTTGATACAAATTAGATTTTCAATCAAATGAAAAACCATCAGGACAGTGTCAAGCAGTAAAGGAACATATTCACTATTCAGGTTATTTTTAAGTATGAAAAATGCAAGAATGAAATTTATTCTTTAGTCAAGTTTGTTGCCTTACGTACCCCGTCTTCACAACTATGGCCCATTTACCATAATGGAGCAATGTGCAATTCAACTGAATGTGGGCACAGCTAAAAAGAAACAGAAACAGAGTCTGAGATGGTGAAGAAAGTTTTGTGACTGTTATAATTAGAAAAAGATACTGTTGACTTAGTGTATACTGCACTGTATTTTTTGCTAGTCGTCCCTACCAGTAGACCAGGAACAAAGAATTGGATTTTATCTAGCCAACTTTGGCTGAGTTTTACCTACCTGTGATGGTTCAAAGAGGGCAGGCCATCTCTGCGAGAGATCCGATCTGCAACACTTGGGGGCTGGACCTACATCTCCTGTCTTCTCAAACTGAAGGTTCTTGACATCATCTCATTTATAACTCTGCCATTATTCTTTTTCTTTGTCTCAGAAATCAACTCCAGCCTGTTACTCTCAAGGGAATCTTCTGTTTCCCCAGCTGGATGAGGGGGCAGGTAGTTAACCTCAGCTTTCCGTGTTTTATTTTTATATCCTTTGCTGGTTGCTTGTCTTCAGAAGATTTGCGCTTTAGAGAGTTCACTAAGACTTCTGGAATCCCATGCATCCGAAGTTTGCTTCGGTAGTTTCCTACTTTATACTTCAAGCTCTGGCTGCCATCCATAAAGACCATTGAAGGAGCCTGGCTCCTTCAAACATGGGGGTTTCTTTTTTATGAGAGCCTCTGCGACTGCACATCGTTGTGCATCACTTGGTGTAGGGAGTGTAGAATAGATGAGCTCAGCTAAACACTCCAGATGTTGGACTTAACACCAGGGTAAGACTTCTCTTTGCACAAAAGGGAACCATCTCTGAGGTAGTTTTCATTGCCTTTGTGAAGCACTAGTTCAGTATTATATGAAAACTTTGGAATAGGAAAGTCAGTTGGCCATGGCTTGTGCATTCCAGGGCTACGGGGACTGAGTATTATAGTGTCATCAGATTCTGCAGAGATGGAACCACTTGAGTTGTTGATGGTTGAGACACAGAGATCATTTTCTGACACGATCTGGAGGTAGAGTAATCTTCTGTTGGGAGCTCAGGAATGTCAACATTTGAAACAAAATGACAGGTGGAACATAAACTACCTTCAGTGTGTCCCTATCCTTCAGGTCATCAATTGACTTAAAGTAACAAAGTCATCAAAATCCTGGTCTTTGCGCTGAAGGTCTTATGTCCATTGAGATCCCAAATGTTTGTTTTATTGTTGCTGTCCAACTCTTTAACTGTATGTGGCATTCCAGGAAGACAAAGTGTCTTTATGTCATGGTCCAGGATGACTCGAAATTTTACAGCTGCCACCATTTTGATGTAGCCTTAAAAAGATGAAAAAACAACATATTTTTACATTCAGTCTGGAATTGTTTAGATAGCATTCTTTGTTGTATGTGCACGGTATATCAAATAAACTTGAAGAAAACTGAAAAAAATGCATACATCAGTACCACTTGAATTATACCAAACGGTATATGAAACGTGTATCTATTCCAGACAAATATGGCGCTTCAGCGTCACCATACAGCCACCTTCCTGCAACCTTATAGTGTTACTGAGAGCGGACATACATCAGTGAGATCCTTCTGTTCCACAAAAACCACAAGCTCTGTGCTCTCCAGCTCAAACGCTCGAAAGTGCTCATCATACCAGGAAATGAATACTTTAGCAATGAAATGGACCTGGGCTCTCAGAATTACTATCTGAAGAACTTCAATAAAGTCTGGGAGTCCTGCAGTAGACCCATAGGCCAAAATCATGCCTTTAGAGTATGTAGTTCCATAAACTGACACAGTGTTGGAAAGATGTACAGTAGTCTGACCTGGATACACTCTTCTTATTGCATTATGGTACATTTGTATGCAAAACAGCCACGGGCACTTTTGGATACTCTGGCAGTACTGAACGTGGGAACTGTTGTAGTTGCATGCAGATGGTGTGCAATCATCAACTGATGCTTGGTTGCAAGGGAAAATAGTACATTTTTGAAATTCCCTGTATGTCTTACAATTTGTTTGAAGTAACGATGTTTTCCCTCGAATCGCATCGTCCAAAGTGCAATGACAGGTCCAAACACTTTAATGAGCATTGGATAGTGCTCCAGGAAGTGGTGTTTGGGGATCAACTTAACCTGAGGAAACGCAGCAAGTAATCTAAGTCGATGCTCAGAAATCTTTGCATCAAGATATGACAAACTTGCTTCCGTTTGGGTTGGTGCTACCACAAGTTCAACTATGTCTTTAAGACACATGATTACGTTCCATGCAGGATCATTCAGTGGTATCTTGTGTCCTATCATTAGTGGGAGCAGTCTGATGAGGGTCCAATTTTCGTGGGCATTTCCTCCGATACTTTTTCGAGTGGATAATGCATGGGTATGGGTTGTGGACTGTCTGTCTTATCTCCCCACTTGTAAGGAAATGATTTGATTGTGTTTTGTTAAGCTCGTCAAGTGTGATGTACTTTTGGCTATGAAATCACTAAAGCACAGTGCTAATTCCATGGGAATAATCCCCTCAAAAAGGTCATGCAAAATATCAGGCGGATAGCCCTCAAACCATGTGAAAATGGTTTAGTTTGTCTGTCAGTGGGCAAGGCTTTTTCACACCAAAGCAGTGGGGTAGTGCAGGGTTTGCTTGTAGAGTCTTAACATGAACGGAATAATCCTCCTTTGTCCGATGTGAAAGCACCTGATCTCACTTCCTTTTCTTTAAAGTCAACGTGCTCTCCTAGACAGAACCTGCAAATGTATGTTCCTGAGAAACTTTCAACAAGGCCAGCACTGAATGATGTGCGCCAAGATTGTCAGCAACTACACAGTAAACAGTCCCTTTGACAGTTTTACCAAGGACAGGAACCAAAATACCATCTTGTTCCAGTATAGCTATGTCATCCAAGAGTGGCTTGAGAACCTCTGCATAGCCAAATCTTTTAATATCATTACCTTTGCACAAAAGTGCAAGATACACTGAAGTTAGTGTGGACCGAAAACAGGATCGGATATTTCCTAATATCCAGTACACGGCTGTTATCTTATGTTCCCTTCGAGATGTTCCTAAGGATTACATACCTCAAAATCATCTATATAAAGGAATATACAGATTCTCTGCTCTTCAGAATAAAAATCACTCTCTTTATAAATGGCACCATCACGGAATGATCTATACTGTGCAGGAATACTTGTGTGTCCATCATCTGTGAGGAACTTCTCTTTGATATCTTCATTGTTTAAAATTTTGTTTCAATGATTCAAGGATCGGAACATACTGAAAACTCTTATTTTCATCCGGATTAAGAATATATTCAACTGGCTCTACAACGTTAAACCTTTGTAGAAAGTACCGTCTCCTTTTGAAAGCTGATGACAGCGGGCCAGCCTTATCAAAAGCCATGCTTATGGGGCTGGATTCATTTAACTCCTCAAATAAAGATGTGACAACTGTGCTATCAATCACACAACTATTCTTCTTCAAGTGTGATTCAACAAAGTCCCTGATAATTGGTATGGATGCTGATGACACAAACTGCATTTCATCTATTAATTCATCAATACACCTGTTTGAGACATTATGTACACTTTCCAGTTTGAGCAGGAAAGAAGCTATATGGTCCACAATTAAGCGCCTGTCATCCTTTTCCACAGAATGTGCAGCTGAGCTGGTTCCTTCTCCACTACCTTCATCCATATTCTCATCATGGGTGGCTCCAGTGTTATCAGGTTCAAAAGTTGGTTCCTCATTTGGCTTTTCCAACAGAACAGCTCCTTTAAAATCACTCAGTATATGAGGAGTGTGCTTCCTGTGTTTGTGTGCTGTAAATGTTCCATAAATATTGGTTTGAAAATCACACCCTTCAAACACACACTCAACAGTCTCATTACTTTTAAGGTGATGTCCAACATGTGCAAAATATTCTCTCTCTGTTGGAAACCCTTGTGTCCTGCACACCAGGCATGTAAAGGACAGGACAATCTCAGGTCTTTGTGTCTGACTTTCCACATGGCATCGAGACAAATGTGAATGCAAACTACTCCAAGTTTTGAAAGAACATGGACATTCCAAGTATATGCATGGTAATGAATGACTATGGCTGAAGGTTCCATGATGAAGTCTATAATGTTTCAAAATGTCACTTCTGGTAGGTAAGTGGTCACTGCATGCTTTTGCATAGCCAACTCATTTTTACCTGTGGCTACATAAATTAGAGAGGAAATGAAAGGCAAAGTAATGACATCTTAGGTAAACTTTGCAGTTACAATAGTTGAGGCACACCATTGTCTACAAATGTTAAGGATGATACAAGGATGAAACCCCTCAGGTTCATGCCAAGACTATTACCCCACTGAAATAATTTAAAGCAATATGTAACTTTCTGTAATAAAATGTCTACAAAATACAGCAAGTGTTTTCAACAAGATCAAATTTTACTTACATTATTCCAAGTGTTTTTAACAAGATCAAAATTGAAAGAAATCTGTCATGTTATTTAGTGTAATGGTGTATTACATTTTGTTCACCTGTCAATTACAGCATCCCCTACGTGCAGGTGTCAGTGTTGTGGTTGTCTGCCGAAGCCACATTTAAGTGACTTTTTCTCCAATTTAATTTATATGATACACTTTTTAAAGCCTGGTAGTTTTTAGTTGTAGAGTATATTTAACTAGATTAAGGATTTAAGTCATCACATGTCAGGATCTTAAATTATCAAAAAGTTGAGTAAATGTTAGTGGCAACTGACAGCTTACCAAACTGCCTCAGAGAAAGACTGACTGATAATAAGAAACTGCTGTATTTGGTGATTTTTACTGTTTGTTGTGGGGAGGAGGATACAGAAAGGTGATCATATCTGCCTTCTATTGGTGGGTGGTACATAAAAACATATTCAGAAATGTAATTGTATGGAGCCCACACTATTTTTTGCAATTTTACCTATGTTTCACTTACCTGGAAATAGTTATAGCTGTAATTGTATCTATTCTTAATTACCTCTACCTGAATCTTAAACACCAAAACCAAAAATAAAAAAATCGTTTATCTAAATAAAAACAAAAAAAAATAATAAGATTAAAAATCAGTGGTAAATGAAACTTATTTAAGTAATAGGTTAGAAATAGTTTTGAAAGGTTTTTTCAACCAAAAATCTGTCATTAATTGACTATGCAGCATAAAAAAAAAACCTGGATCAAATCTCTAAAATCAGACAAGACTACTAAGCATACATCTCTACAGTCAAATATGTGCATCTGTACCCAGTGGAAAACCCCCCAAAAGTTAATCGTACCATGCCGTGGAAAAGCGCCATTACTTTCCCTTATTTGCCAGCACAACTATTGCCTGAAGGCTCGAAATTGCGACCGTTTCGATCGCATATGATCCCGAAATTTAATCCGTGCAATCTAAAAATATAACAGACGGCATCTGAGCAACTAATTATTACCTACTTATCTGCGTTTTTAAACACGTCCATCCTAAATGTTACAGTGGCGATGATGCTAGTAACAGGTGAGCCAGTGCTATCAAATGCACTAGCATCTCTGCTGCTGATAACACGACTACCCCAAGACAGAGACCATGTTGTTAATATGAAATTAAATAAGTGCTGTAGTCACGCCTACTATGTGTTTTAAGGCTACTTTGGCTTTAATTGTATCGTTAGTGAGCGTTAACTTAAACTAATATTTGACATTAAACTGTAAGGCAAAAGTCCTAGACAAAACACGTGCTGGACTACACACTTAATTAATTTCATATTAACAACACGGTCTCAACCACCGTTGTCTGCCGATCGTTGCCTACAAGACCACACTGCTTAGCACTGTGCAGCCAACTTAGCTTGCCATGCGTCCAGGATAGCTAGCTATACAGTACAATTTATAAACCTAACCTCAGCTCCCTAGTGGAGTAAGCGATTTCGCGTGACTAGTTTACATCACCAATCATTCAGCTAAATTTGCTCAACTTACCGTGTTAATCAGTCCCTGAAATTCAGATCCGCTGCAGCGAACAAACGGTTGAAGTACCGAGGAAGATGCTGCATCTGCCTGGGAAAGTCCCCGCCAGTAAAAAAGGGATAATGCCAACCTAAAATGTTAAAATATTTACGTTTGATGAACACACCTGCCACATCGACAGCTGCTCAAATAAATTGTGTATGTCAACTCACTTTTATAACATTTCTTGTACACAACAACCACATACAAATAACTACCCAAATAAATTGCAATAGTTTTATTTAAAATATATTGTTATATAAAAACTGATATATTGTAAGTAAAGAGGAAGTATATTGATAATTTTTAGTATAAAACAAATAAAATAAACTAGATTACAACTATTTAAAGTATATAAAACCTACTTTGTGGGTGTAGCACTATTGGCTCATTAAAGACTCTCTTTTTGTGAAATCTCCTTGTTCCCTGGCTCCAGCTAATTGTGACAGTTACACTATAGTAATATCTGACAATAGTTTTGCATGCATTAGGATAAAACTTCTTAAGCTTCTTATTACTATGATTCAGTATGATTTAATGATCTTAATTGAACTTATGAACTGTTGTTGTTATAAGTATGAAAATACTGAATAATAAACTGTGCAATCAGTATTGTGTTATTTTCTTAATTTGTCATGCTTTGATATGTTTAAAACATCTAGCTAATAAAACCTATATCCTAAAGTAGTACTGTAATACATTGTAAGATGAATATCTGGTTAAGCATGCTGGTCAGCAATTTATAATAAGCAATATTTGGAAAAAATAAATTAAAAAGCTTTTAAAAAACAATTCATTCAAAGATCTCAATTTATGCTATTATGCAAAACTTGTTTAATCTACAATAAATTAATGTTTTTATTTACTTTGAAAGTGTAACAGATGACCTAATGTATGAAACAAATTTACAGAGATGCAAACGGCATACCTGAATTTAAGCAGAAAGATGTTTATATTATATTACATTACATTATATTATATTATATTATTATTTAATGAGGGATCAACTTTAAGAAACAAAATTAAAAAAGATTTGTTACCTGAATTTGAGAAAATTCAAAGAATAATGCATGCCTCAAGAAGGTTAATGTGATCCCCGTTGTATCTTGAAGCATCTTTAAAAAGCTGGTACTGTAGGTTAAGTGTAAGCTTAGTTATAAAGATATGGAAGAAGAAGTTCCTCTGATTTCACATCCTCCTATCTATCCCAATGACAAATACATCCTCTAGTGGCACACAAGAGTGTGGCACTCATAGAACAGCAGTATGGGGTATGCCACTAAAGGTGACTGAGTGTGAGAGTATTGAGCTATGAGTGAACACCACTCCAACGGCTAAATCCCATACACTTCTATACATGTTCATACATACACTCTTAAGAACAATGGTTCTAAACAGTACCAGAAAAGGGTTCTTCGGCTTGTAACAATAGCAGAACCCTTTTTAGTGCTAAATAGAACTCTTTTTATATAGTTCCATAAAGAACCATGTTTTGAAAATGCTATATAGAACCTTAATAACCTTTTTAATTTTAGTTTATTTTCATTAATATTAGTATATTAACATATTTATATCATTATAAATATTATCTGTTTATATTATTTATTAATACTGTTTTTTACTCCCCTATCTGCCTGTCTGTTAGGTCTTTACATAAAAACAACAATATGTCAATGAGGTACTTTTATTTTTTTTAATGACATGTTAATTTGTACCAAAAATGACAGTGCTCTAAAACAACAGTTATGTGGCAGAACTACATTAATAATGACAATTGACATTGAACATAAATCAATACTTAAAGAAGTAAAACAAAATAGAACCTGGAAATAGTGAAATGAAGACCAAGTTCCAGTGTAATACTGTATTTTCATAATCCTCTATGATGCCCGTAAGTCCATCATTATGTGTATTTTGGTGTGACTGAGTGGGGGGGGGGGGGGGGGGGGGGGGGGGGGGGGGGGGGGGAGGGGGGGGGGGGGGGGGGGGGGGGGGGGCCGTTTCTCTCTGCAGATGATGAGGTTGTAGGATGTGACAGCATCTGAAATACACAACTGAGTTCAGAGTTACAATGTTCTCTTTCCATTTGTTTTTGTAAAAACAAAACAAAAAAAGGGGACGTAAATTAAATATTTTTGTTACTTATGTGGTGAGAAATATCCTTAACTGAACAGGCTGGTCACACTTGCATTGTTCTCTTAAACTGAAAAGAGAAAAAGACATGATTTGTAAGAAACCAGTTACATTTGAAAGTTAAAAGTTATAGACATTTTAAGAAAGAAATCATTTACCCTGCTGAGAGTGTTTTGTAAGTCTGTGTAGTTGGATAGCTGAACTCTAGAAAATCGGTAGGCCTAATGAGCCATCTTTTTTAGACTGTAGTCTCTGTTAGTAATAAATAAGTAATTATTAAACAAATTCTAACTATATGGATTATAAATTAATGTCTCTGTTACTCTGAGACGAGGTGTATCTTCAGCCAGAGCTGCTCACACTTACATGTGATTGAAAAAGTAGAGAAAATAACATGTTTGTTTGAAAAACAGATACAATTTTAAAGTTAAATTTGTATTTAAATTTAAGAGAATGTAATATTTACCTGTGAAGAGTGTGTTGACAGTCGGTAGTTGGATCACTGAACGCCAGAAACGAATGAGTGCTCTTTGCAAGAACAAAGCAAAAGGTGGGCACTAAAGCAACCCTAAAACTCTGACAGAAAGAACCATTTCAGCATTAAAAGGGTTTTCTTTCAGGATGCCTATGGTTC
>NW_024873255.1:0-14242 GCF_018340385.1 Cyprinus carpio | reverse complement strand
TCTGAAAATATGTTTTTCAGAAGACAATGGCTGTATTTTGTCAGCAAAGGAGTATCCTGTAAAACAAAATGTGACTGTATGGATTAAACTGATACTAAAGATAACTTGTTGGCAATGTGATTGTTATGTGTAATGTGCACTGTAAGGGGAAATGTAGTAAGTAAAAAACAAACAAACAAACAAACAAAAACATTGTATATTTTAAAATAAAACAATAAAATAATATTAAAACATATTTACCTATGAATAATGACAGCGGTATCCAGCAAAAAGGAAACAGATGGTTTCGATGAAGAGTGATTGTAAGGCTATCAAAGCAGGAGACTAAAATGAATAAGGCCTTTAAAATTCAGCTTTGTGATTTGCTCACCCTCTGGCTGAGGCTTTTCTTCGTCCAGGAGGGGCTGTTTTTCTCTCAGAATGAAAGGACTTCACCCAAGGGGTGTTCAGTAGATTTCAGAAAAAAATTAAACGTTGCATCAAAAATTTATTGGTGCCTTATTGAAGATGGTGTGTACAATTTTGTTCTAACAAATATCTATGACGCAATTGTTTTTAGGTAACAAAAAAACCAAAAAAAAAAAAACCCCCACTGTGAATAAAATAAAGAATAAATGGAGTTTAGGCTAGTCACACCACAGAACATGCCAACCTAGTTATTCGTTTACTGACAGTCTATAACTATATATCTTAAACTAGTTCTATTGGTGCGTCCATCATGAGCAGGTTTTAAATTATGATTGCTGAAATGCAAGTATAAACAGAGAATCATGGACGGTACTATATACACGTATATGCAAAAGATAACAGTACACGTAATTTTCAGTTAAATAATCATCCAAAACTTGGCTTTTGTTACTGTGTTGCAGGCTTCCTGTCACTGTGGGCTCCAGACCACAGTAGTACAGAGCAGGAGTCTGATACAGACGCAGAGGAGATGATCAGATCACACGATTGTTATTTGGAGATGGTGGACTATGGGGAAGAGCGTGACTAGGGGCACTACAACTTTGGAGGATTTATCATCCGCACCCAAAAACATCTAACTGCGATCAGGAATCTGCGATTACAGTGGACGTAAGCTGATTCATCCAAATGTAAGACAGAGTAGCATTACTGCCTTGGGTTAAAGACACAGAGCTTGATCTGAACCGATAGGACTTTTATTAGCTTCACCTGCCAATGTAGATGAACAATCCAGGTTATCAATATCATGAAGCTTTACATTATATACTACTACCATCCAATTAATAAAAGGTGTCAAAAGTCTGTGGCTTACCATAACTCACATCGTTAAAAACAGAGCAGATGATGATCATTGTATGTAATTTTGAATTTAATGGTCTATAAGTGGGTGTATCAAGCCTCTTTGAGCTCTTCTGCTCTATTCCACCTTAAGCTCCGCCTATCTATGGAAATATGTGTTGTATTGATCCTTGTGGACTCATTAAGAGATGCTGTTACTGATGGCTGATGCAGTCACATAAATAATACATAGTGTAGAATACATGTGCTTGTTAGTATCAATGAATGACAAGCATGACTAATTTGCAAAAAGATTTTGTGCAGAGGAACAAGGGTTTCCTGTCACTGTGGGCTGCAGGGCACAGTAATACTGGCAGAGTCTGATACTTTGAGCAGGGCTGATTTTCAGATTGCAATGAGCTTCTATTTTTGTCAAACTGTAGCTGATAACCAGTGCGCAGATGGATCGGCTTTAACTGGATCTCAGATTCAGCCATGGAGAGACAAGCAGTTCTGGTTTGGACTCTTTGATACTGCCGTACACAGCACGATTATACACAGAACCCGTGTAGTGCAGTAGAGCGCAACAACTGTTCCATCTTGAGCTTGTTTTCAGAATCAGCCGAAGTTATTAGCCCCAAGAGAGACTCCTGCAAAAAAAAGACATACAAACTTCATATTGTGATTAAATAAATGTAATTCTAAAGTTAAACAAAAGAGGTGGTGATTAAATAAAATAAAAACAAGTCTCACTGCGAGTACTGAAAAATTAACAAGTGCACAGAGCAGATGATGGAATGAAATGGACTCAAAAGTTCCTTTTCTTGACTGAAACCACTGTGCTTTAAGTCTGGAGCTCCCACCCTGTGGCAAACTTTCACCTTCCAGGACGATCTGAGATCAGGGTGTGCATGAGGGATACCGAAAAGAGACGAACGCCCTCATCTGGGTGAAACAACAAAACACATTTAGACGTTATCACCCAAACACAGCAGGAATTGGACAGTATTGTATTTTTTACTCTGTGATGAGACTTTGCCAAGTTTAGTCCCCCTTCCCCTCCTTCTCAAAAAAAAAAAAGGAAAAGAAAAAAAAAAAAAAAAAAAAAACCAACAAAAAAAAAAAAAAAAAAAAAAAAAAAAAAAAAAAAAAAAAAAAAAAAAAAAAAACAAAAACACAAACCCCCCCCCCCCCCCAAAAAACAAAAAAAGAAAAAAAAAAAAAAACAAAAAAAAAAAAAAAAAAAAAAAAAAAAAAAAGAAAAAAAAAAAAAAGGGTTTTACTGTATCCTCTTAAAGTGCTTCTCAATGTTTTATTGGGCATCGTTTATAGGGCAAAGTAATAAACTGAAACATTGTAAAACATTAACTTTAAGTTAATGAAGCTTTCTTCCAAAGAGGACACACTAAATATTAAATTATAGTAAAAAAGACCAACACTAAATCTACGGGAATAACTCATAATGTAAAACATATTAAGCATATTTCTATTAACTGCAAATAAATATGAAATTAAAGCATCTTGCATAACTGAAACAATATGGTTGGATTACTCATGGAAGTGTTAAACAGTAGACTAAAAATTAGTACACACACACACACACAAAATGTTTTGCACGCGAAGTTACAAAATCATCGGACTGAAATCCGGGTTTTTGTAACAGGGTTTTGGGTTTTTGCACTGTGGGCCTCAAGCGCTAGTCAGTACACAGCAGAGGTCTGTCCAATTCAGCAGAAGAGATTGTCAGATCACTTGTTCTTCTCTTTTGAGTCTTTTGGCTGACAGCGAAGAGAATGCTCAGATGCTCTGAATTTTCATTTACAAGTATCAAGACCTCTGGTCTAGATCCCACATATTGCCGATAACACTGAACTATTGTATACCCACCCTGTCGTTACAGGACAGAGTCACAGTTTGCCTCTTGAAAATATGCCTGTCCGACGACATTGGCTGTATTGTGTTCAGCAAAAGAATCTCCTGTTGGACAAAATGGCATGTGAAGAAAAAGGTTAATTAAATTAACACGTAAGGTAAGCAAACTTATATACAATCAAGCACATGAAAATTTTTTAGTAAACAAGGCATAAAAAATAAATTAAAAATTATTTACCCGGATAATGTCAGTGGTATCCAACAAAACAGAAAACATGAGGTTTCAAATAAAGATGATGTAAAAACTATCAAAGCAGGTGAGTGCAGGAAATCAGCCTTTTCAAAACGTTCGATTGTGAATTGCTCCACCCTCTGGCTGGGCTTTATCTTCATGATGGGTTGGCCTTTTCTTTAAATCAAAAGACTAACATTGTCTTCTTTTACATTTTGGAAAGTAAGAACAGTTGAATCTTGACTGTTACTGGTTGATTGGAAGTGGTGTCTCACAATTTTGTGTAAGCAAGATGTGAAGTATTAAGTTTTTTGTACAGAGCAGGTGGGTTTCCTGTCACTGTGGCATCAGCGGCACGTAATATACAGCCAGAGTCTTTGACTTCAGTATAGGAGATCTCCAGTTCAACTTCTGTGATCCCACCTTGCTTTTTTTGTTTAGCCTGTGCTTTGCGACGTAAAGTGTGTTCGGAAGAAAGCCAGTCTCTTGCATTAAAAATAGGTACTAAGGTCTGGATCCTGGGATTGGCGCGTACACTGAAAGCTGGGCCCAATGCCACTGTATTTCCAAGAGATAAAGCACTTTGCCAACTGAAACGGCTGTTCTGGTAAGAGAGTTTATTGTATATGCTCAACTTTCTGACAAAGAAGAGAAGAGAAAATCTTTTAAAGTAATTATGTTCACAAAACTGTAATTATGCAGACGAGAGATACTTTAACAATTATCAGTCGGATGGTACGGAGTAATGCAGCATTGAGCATTACACTATTACTTACCCCTTAAGCAATGGAAAATACAATGAAGACAACAGAAACATGGTCAGTTGTTCAGTAGTCTGAACAGCTTGAAGTGGCAAACTCAACCTTGAGTCAGTCACATTTAGCTGAGCTTCTGTTTAACATCAGGCCGGCAGAGCTCCACCTGTGGCAAACAACAAATATCTTTGTGTTGGGTCTACGGTATGTATCTTATATTCAATAACATAAATTACTATTCCGTTCTGAAAAATGTGTTACAGAATCTTTATTGTATTTATTCAGCGTAAGAGAGAAATTCTTTAAGACAGAATAAACGTTTTTAATTCGTACTGCATTGAAGGAGCTTCTCCAGCTCAGAAGAGCACACTCTGTGGGTCAAATTGGAAAGACTGCTTCAAATTTTTAGCTTCATGATACCGTGAGGTCAGAAAATCAAAAGTCAGAAAATCTAGGAATGTCATGATGTACAGTAAATTTAGACTGGAAATGATGCATGAAAATGAATGAACACAATAAATTAATAAACTATTTACTGAAAAACGTAAAAGATGTTAAAAAAAATGAAAACATGGATGATTTTTTATGTTGTCTCAGACTTTTGAACCCCTCTTGTATGGTAAACTGATGTTAAGATAGGCCTACTGGTATGTCACTGTTTCTTTAATGTGCAGATAATAGTGTGTTAGTTTACTTTGTTGCCGCTGATGATTGATTGAAAGACATTGGGACAAAATGTTACACTTGTAAAATTTAATTTAGTATTTATTGATGGATCATCAAGCTTCATTGTTAAGGCTTTCCAAAACATGTAACTCAGAATTATTATATGTATATAAAGGGTTTTTTGTACAGGTTCTTGTTTTCTGCACGTGGGCTTCCGGCGCATAGTACAGAGCAGAATCTGTTCTTCAGCAGATAGAGATTGTAAGGTCACTTGTTTAGGTCTTTGAAGCTTTGTGAAGATGAAGTGAAAGCTCAGGTTCTGAACTGGCGGTGACGAGAATGAGGTGTCTGGTTGAGATACAGGATATTGACGATACCATGCCAGATGTTTACATCGCCAGTGTAGTTACAAGAAAGAATCACATTTTACCTCGAAACAGCTTTTCAGAGGATAAGGTTGTATTGTATTGACAAAGTATTCGCTCACAAAAAAAAAAGCATAACGGTTATTATTTCATTACCCCACCACCCACCATAACATCATCAATACATAACCCAAATGCTCTCACTTCAGCCCAAATTTTTTTCCCTAAATAAGCGTTTGAATCTCTAAAAATCAGAACATGTACCTATCGCTAATACAACTGATATCAACAAAGGAGACAACATGGGTGGATGGTTCTGAGAGAGAGGCATGGCCAAATTGTGGATAAGTGATTATTGAGCAGCTATATTTGCACTGTAACTATGTTGTGATGAGAGCAAAACCCTCACCTTTCCTAGTTTCTTATTTTCTGATTATGACTTGAGTTTGTCTCTAAATGACAATATTTGAAGGGGATTAATTTGTATTTATAGATGTAAAGTTTATTCGATTATGTTTATTATCATAGATGCAAATCAATTTGCAAAAAGAAGTGCACTTAAGTATACTTTTATAAAGTGTACTTATTGCGGAAATTAACTATACTAAAATGACAATAAGTACAAATAAAAAATGTTATTTTCGACACTTAAAATACATTGTATTTGTAATTAATTTCAAATGTATCATATTGAACGTTATCATTTAATGAAATAAATTTAACTTTTGACCAAAAGATCTCCTCATCTCATGTAAGTTCATTGTGGCCACTTCTGGAAAATCAAGTAATTGCATTTGATGCATTTGAGCCAGGATAAGAAAAGTGATTTGAGGCTTCAAAAATTCTTTAATTTTGCATGGAGGTTTTTGTATGATGCTGTAAGATTTCCTGTCACTGTGGGCACTAGGGCACAGTAAAATGGCCGAAATGTTTCTACAGCAGAGGAGATGTCCGATCCCACTTGTTATGTCTTGATAAAATTTACCCGTAAATCTGGGTGGTCTGTCATCACGTCATAGCTCCATGTTGGGAAGATGTAAATAAGGACAACGCGGTTTGGATGGGTGACTGTCTGTACCATATTGTAAATTCTGTATATTCCCGTTAGGTCTTGTAACTGCAGGACAGATTAACACTTTCACCACATACATTATCATTACAGTGACAAGGGTTTTATTGTGTCTGCCTCTGTGTGCCCTAGTAATGGAGAGTAAAAGCCAGTGATTAGACAGTTAGACAGTATTAGACGTAAGTAAATGGTAAAAAGTAGTGGGCAAATAAGTAAAACGTAAAACTGGTCTAGATTGGAGAAAAAAATGAAAAACTTATCTTACCAATACACTATCCACAAACAACTGAGGAGAGTGAAATAATAATGATAGCAGAAATTTAACGAAGGAATCTGAAACGACTTGAGTATCATTCAGACTGGAGGCCTTGAATTTGACATCCTCCATCAGATTACATGTGCTTAGACATCTTGATATTAAGCTCCACCCTATGGGAAAGTTATTAGTTTAGCTTGTTTTATGGTGCCTTTATATTCAAACCTGCTAACATGACATTTACAGTCCACTGCAATGATACTCAGAGGTAAATCAGTCACTAAATATATATATTCTTAACATCAACTCCTGCTGCATTGTAATTGGTTTATTGTTTCAAGTGGAGTCATACAATTTATGTTGCAACTGTTTGAAAAATGGTTGAACTATGATGTTGGATCTATGTCTGTGTTAACGATGTCAGGGTTTTGCTACAGTGTTGCAGTGTTGTCCCGTCACGGTGGGCACCCAGGTCACATTGAGTACAGACCAGAATCTTCCATCTCTGTCTGAAAGATGCTGAGATTCATGCGTTTATACGTTCATCAGCCACGATGAGAGTCGAAGGGCAATTGATCTGGACCGGCTTGAGTTCAGTAACAAAAATAAGGAAACTCTATTTGGGATCCTGGATATTGCGATACACTGCAAGGTGTTAACCACCTCACACTGTAATAAAGGTAGGGAACGTTGTCTCACGCTGTGAACGCGTCTCTCTGGTTGACAAGTGGGTTTATTGTATTGCAGACATCTCTGTGTAAAAGAAAAAACAAGATGCTAATTATTCTTTGGGCTAGTTTAAATACTGTACACGTTGTTCACAATGAATAAATAATTGATCACATGTTAAAAAAACTGAATACCTGACCTTTGAGCAGAAAAAATAACATTAAAAACGGACAACATCTTACTAATAAAATGACTGTGAGAGTTATGCTGCCAATTTCCTCTAAAATAACTCAATATAGGAGGAGATGTTACTAATGTAAGTCATAGACTTGATAGCTCCGCCCTCTAGCCAGTGAATTATGTAAGTGAGCATAGGTAAATGATCTTATGACAGTATTCAGCTATCTCAGACAGTGCAGAAGTAGTCTAAATGAAAACTGAGCATATTCTAAAATATTCATAAATATCAACGGAACGGTGTCGATTGTTATATCTAGTTAAACAAATATTCTGGAATATGATTATCAATAACACATTTATCTATGTAAAAAAAAGTTAACATAAAACATACATCTCGCAGCAGAACATTGCAGCCTCAATGCAAGCGCTCTGTTTTTATGTGAACTTGGGAACAACAATAATTAACAAATATAAATGAAATGAAAACAATCTTTGACTTTTGAGCAGACCTTTATCCTCAATTACAAGGGCAAAACCTGCCATGCATAAAATCACAAAAACTCAGACAAGTAAGTTATTTTTTTGATATATTAATAAAGTCATTATACTTCACCAGTAGTGACCTGTGATCAAAGTCTGCCAAGTCTAGTAAGAACCAGCATAAGAAGATTTGTAATACTTTATTAAATTTTTCTGAAACATTAAAAATTGGTGCCAGTTTATTGAAATTAAACGCACCCATTATGTTTAGGGAAGAAGTTTATAAGTTATACAAATGTTCGTAGCTTTTCTTTAATAGACGTGGCAGACTTGGAATCACAGCGTCACATGAAACTGGTTTATATACTGGACTTTATTAACTATGAGCAAAAAAATAACATTCAGTTGTTCTGAGTTTTGTGATTATTGCATGTCAGGTTTTGGCCATTGTATTGATGGAAAATAGGTGTGTCAAGTCAGAGATTGGTTTTAATTTCAGTTTATATTTGTTAATGTGAATTTGTTGTTCCCAAGGTTACTATACAAAACAGAGCAGAGGCTTGCATTGATGGCGCAATGTCTTGCTCGCGAGATGGATTTTTTTTATTTAACTTTTTTTTACAGTAGATAAATTTGTTATTGTAAATAATATTCCAGATGTTTAATATATATAAACAATCGGACCCTTGCGTTGAGTCTGTTTATGAATATTTTAGAATATGACTCTTTTAATTAGACTAATCTGACACTGTCTGAGATAGCTGAATCAAACTACACAGCGTAAAGATCATTGTGACTATTGCTCACTTACATATTCAAATGCTAAGTAGATGGGCGGAGGCATTCAAATTCATGACTACATTAGTAAGCTCCTGCTATATTGAGTTATTTTAGAAGGAAATGTGCAGCATTACTCCAGTCATGTTATTCGTAAGATGTTGTTTGTTTTAATTGTTATTTTTTCTGCTCAAAGGTCCGGATTCAATTTTTTTTAAACATTTGATTCAAATATTTATTCAGTGTGAACAACGGTACCATATGTATCTAGCCCAAGAATAATTTTAGCATCTTTGTTTTTTCTTTACACAGAGAATGCTGCAATACAATAAACAACTTGTCCAGAGAAGGCGCGTCACAGCGGGAGACACGTTACCCTCACCTGTGATTACAGTGGAGGTGTTAAAACCTTGCAGTGGTATCGAACATATCCAGGATCCCAAATAGAGTTCTTATTTTTGTTACTGAGCTCAAAGGCGTCAGCGCAGCACTTCGACTTAATCTGTGGTGCTGAGATTATAAAACGCAGAATCTCAGCATTCTTTCAGACAGAGATGGAAGATCTGTTCTGTACTACTGTGCCACTGGTGCCCACAGTGACGGGAAACACTGCATCACTGTACAAAAAACCTGGGACATCGTTAACAGCAGACTAGATCCAAAATCAGATTTCAACAATTTTTCCAACAGTTCAACAAAATAAAAGGTATTAACTCCACTGGAATCAATAAAAAAGTTTGTTTTTTTTTTGTTTTTTTAAAAATGGAAGCATGAAGTTGATGTTACAGATATATTATATGTGAGTGACTGTTACTCGAGTAGCACCCTGCCAAAAGTGATTGGTAAATTTTTCATGTTAGCAGGTGAAATCATAAGGGCAACATAAAAAGCAGTTAAACTAATTAGATGACTTTCCTGAGCGTTAGGGTGGAGATTAATATCAAGATGTAAAGGCATTAATCGAGGGAGGATGTCCGAATTCGACAAAGGCGAATTCAGTATGATGATACTCAAGTTTTCAGATTCTTCTTTAAAGTTCTGCTATCATGATTATTTTCCTCTCCTCAGTGTTTGTGGATATGTATTGGTAGATAAGTTGCATTTTTTTCTCAAATCTGAACAGTAATTTTTATTATTTGCCACTACTTTTGTACCAGTTATTACTGTCTATACTGTCTAACTGTCTAATACACTGCTTTTACTCGCCATACTAGGGGCACACAGAGGCAGACACACTAAAAAAACCTTGCTCATGATGATAAGGACATGTTGTGGAAAAGTGTTAATCTGTCCTGCAGTTACAAAGACTATACGGGAATTATACACGAATTCAAATGGTACAGGACCGTAACCCAGATCCAAACCGGAGTCTTATGTACTCTTCCAACATGGAGTATGGTGATGACAGACCACCCAGATTGTACGGCTAAAGTGAATCAAGACACATATACAAGTGGATCTGAAGATCTCCTATGCTGTAGAAGAAAACAGATTCTGCCATTTACTACGTGACCTGGTGCCCACAGTGAAAGGAATCTACAGCATCATACAAAAACCTCCAATGTCAAATTAAAAATGTTGACGCCTCAAACACTTGTTATCCTGTCTCCAAGCATCAAATGCAAAATTCCTGTATTTTCCAGAAGTGGCACAATGAGACTTACATGAGATAGAGGAGACTTTTGTCAAACGGTTAAATTATTGCATTTAATATAACTTTAAAATATGTACATTTGAAATTTAATTACAAATTACAATGTATTTAAGTGGCGAAAATAACCTTTTATGTTGTACTAGTGTCCTTTGAAAGTATAGTATTTCCGAAATAAGAAACTTTATAAAAGTTACTTAAGTGCACTTCTTTTTCACGAAGGGAGTGCATCTATTATAATAAACATATTCTAATCAACTTTACATTATTATAAATAAGAAATTAAATCCCTTCAAATATTTGTAATGTAGAGACAACTCAGTCCTATAGAAAATAGGAAGACTAGGAAAGAGGGTGGTGCTCTCGCACAACATAAGTGCCGTTTGCAAGAGGTGCGCAAAAGTCACTTTTACTTTGCCATTGCCTCTTCTCTGCAGACCACCACCTGTTCTCCTTTGTTTGGATATCTTTTTATTATCGATAGGTAAGATGTTCTGATTTTTAGAGATTCATAAAGATTAAATTATGAGGAAAAAAATTTGTGGCTGAAGTGAGCGCAGTTGTTCTGTGTTATGATGTAACTGGTTTTGTGTGTTAATTTATAATAATAACCGTTATTCTTTTTTATTTTTTTACAGGAAATACCTTTGCAAATACATAAAACCATTATCTCTGAAAAGCATGTTGTCAGAGGTGAAAATGTGGATTCTTTCTTGTAACTACACTGGCGATGTAACCAATCTGCATGGTATCGTCCAATATCCTGGATTTCAAACAGAGCACCTCCTTCTCGTCACAGAATATCAGAACCTGATCTTTACTTAATCTGTCAGCAAAACGCTTCAAAAGACCTAAAACACAGTGAACCTTACAATCTCCTTGCTGAAGAAATAGAAAACAGGATCTGCTTGTAGACTGCCGCCCTGAAGCCCACAGTGACAGGAACACAAGAAACACTGTACCAAAACCATTATATACATATCCTAATTCTGGAAGTTACAGGTATTTGAAACCTAACAATGAATTGAAGTTGATGTACATTAAAAAAATACTAAATTAAATTTTACAAGTGAAAACATTTGTCAAGGTCTTTCAATCAATCAATCAGCGGCAAAAAGTAAACTAAGCACAATATTATTTCACATTAAAGAAACGTGCATACAAGGGGCCGTCAACATCAGTATTACATACAAGGGGTTCAAAAGTCTGGGAGACCAACATAAAAATGCATCCATTGTCATTTTTGTTTTTTAAAAAATAGTTTTAAGTTTTAATAATAAATAGTTTATTAATTATTTGTGCATCATTCATGCATTCATTTCCAGGTCTAAATTACTGTACATAATATTCTCGCTTTTTCTGGACTTTTGCTTTTCTGATCACTGTATCATAAGCTGCAAAATTTGAAAGCGTCTTTCAAGTGGACCACCGGGTGTGCTCTTCTGAGTGGAAGCTCCTTCAATGCAGTACAGAATTAAAAACACTGTTTATTTCTGTCTCTAAAGATTTTCTATATTACTCTACTACTAACAATAAAGATTCTGATAAAGCACCATTTTTTCGATACGGAATATGTAATTATGTATGATATAGATACATACCGGTAGCCAAACACAAAAGATATTTGTTGTTGCCACAGGGTGGGCTCGGCGGCCCTCCTGAGTTAAAAGAAGCTCCACGCTAAATGTGGACTGACTCAAGGTGAGTTTGACACTGTCAAGCTTTCAGGCTACTGAACACTGACATGTTTACTGTTGTCTCATTGTATTTTCCTTGTTAAGGGTAAGTAATAGTTTAATGCTCACTGCTGCATGTAACATCAGTACCAGTCGACCTGATAATGTTAAAGTCTCTTCTTCTGCAATAGATTTTACACAGTTATGGTGGAAACCACAATAATTACTTTAAAAGATTTTCTCTTCTCTTCTTTTGCAGAAAGTGCTGATGCATATACAATAGAATCTCTCTTACCAGAACAGCATGTTCAGTTGGACAAGTGCTGTTATCTCTTGCAAATACAGTGGTATTGGGCCCAGCTTTCAGTGGTACCGCCAATATCCAGGATCCAGACCTGAGTACCTTATTTTTAATGCAGAGACTGGCGTTTCTTCCGAACACACTTTACGTCTCAAAGCACAGGCTAAAAAAGAGATCACAGAAGTGGAACTGGAGACCCTGAGGCCCACAGACAGGAAACCCACCTGCTCCAGGCCAAAAACTTAATACATTAACACATCTTGCATTACACAAACATTGTGAGACACCAACTTCCAAATCAACCACAACAGATCAATGATGCAACTGTTCTTATTTTCCAAATGTAAAGAAGCAATGTTAGGTCTTTTTGATTTTAAGAAAAGGACAACCCATCAATGAAGATAAAGAGAAAGCCTCAGCCAGAGGGTGGAGCATATTCACAAGCTGAATGTTTGAAGAGCTGATTCATTTATCTCATCCTGCTTTGATAGTTTACCATAACTCTTTATTTGAAACCATCATGTTTCTTGCTTTATTGGATACCACTGACATTACTCATGGGTAAATAATTTTAATTTATGTTTTTATTCTTGTTTACTAAAAAAATATTTTCATGTGCTTTCGATTGTATATAAGTTAAGCTTACCTTACGTGTTAATTTAATTAACAGTTTCATTAACAGTTGCTTTTTTGTCCATACAGGAGATTCTTTTGCTGGCTAGTAGCCATTGTCTTCTGAAAGGCATATTTTCAAAGCCGAAACTGTGACTCATCCTGTAACTACAGCGGTCGGGTATACAATCTTCAATGGTATCGGCAATATGTGGGATCTAGACAGGTTCTTGATACTTGTAGAAATGAAAATTCAGAGGCATCTGAGCATTCTCTTCGTCTGTCAGCAAAAGACTCAATGAAACAGTGAATCTTACAGTGTCTCTTCTGCTGGAAGTGACAGACTCTTGCTGTGTACTACTGCGCTCTGAGGCCCACAGTGATAGAAAGCTTTTCCAGAAACACTGTACAAAAACCCTGATTTCAGTCTGATGATTTTGTAATTCGGGCTGTAAAAACATTTTGTGTGTGTGTTACCACAGTAATTTTATTCTACTGTTTTAACTTCAATGAGTAATCCAAACCATATTGTTTCAGTTATGCAAGATGCTTTTAATTTCATATTTGATTTCAGTGCTAGAAGAAATAAGGCTAAATATGTTTTACATTATGATCGTATTCCCGTGATATTACAGTTTGTCTTTTTATATTATATTATAATATTTTAGTTTGTCTCTTTGGGAAGAAAAGCTTCCAGTAACTTCTAAAGTTAATGTTTTGGCCAATGTTTCATTTTATTACATTTGTCTATAAACTAATGCCCAAATATAAACATTTGAGAAGCACTTTAAGAGGGATACATGTAAAAACTCTTCTAATCCTGGCAAAAAGTCATCATCACAGAGTAAAAATACAAATACTGTCCAAGTCCTCTGTGATTGATAAAGGTCTAAATGTGTTTGTTTTCATCCAGAAGAGGGCGTTCATCTCTTTCTGTATCCCTCATGCACAATGAGCTCAAGACTCGTCCTGGAAGGTGAAATCTGCCACAGGGTAAGCTCCAGACTTAAATCACAGTGTTTCCAGTCAAGAAAAGGAACTTTTGAGTCATTTCATTCCATCATGCTGTTTCTGTGCACTTGTGATATTTTTCAGTACTGCAGGTGAGACTTGATTATTTTTTATTTAATCACCATACCCTTTTGATTTAAAACCGTTAGGAATTACATTTATTTTATCAGCATTGGTTGAATCTCTAGGCATGTCTTTTTTTTTTCCAGGAGTCTCTCTTGGTGATCTAATAACATCTCATGATTCTGAAAAACAAGTTCAAAGAAGATGGTAACAGAGTTGCTCTCTACTGCAACTACACTGGTGTTGTTTTAAATCTGCTGGTCCGGTATCAAAGATCCAAACCAGAACTGCTTCTCTCCATGACTGAATTGGAGATCCAGTTAAAGCCGATCCTCTGCGCACTGGTTATCAGTCTAAAGTTG
>NW_024873254.1:0-91127 GCF_018340385.1 Cyprinus carpio | reverse complement strand
TCTACATCAACAGAGACTACACAAATCACAGCTCCTGATGAAGCATTTACAACAAACAGAGACTCTCCAAAACATCACCGATTGGAAACACTCCTGATAGAAAGATACACCACTAGTGTAGCAGAAAACCTAAATCAACAGTAGCGAGCTATAGACTGTCCAACAATCATGAATCCTGAGACGGGGAGCGCGGGAATCCACACTAGGCACCAGAAACATCTGCAACGCATCAGAGACTTCCATAATCATGACTCCTGATGACACATCAACCATTAGCGCACCAGAAACATCTACATGTCAGGACTTCCACAATCACGACAACACCATCAATGAAAAAAGTGTCAGCACTAGACCGTTGCACCAGCAAAAATCATACACACACACAACAGAGACTTCACAAAGATCAGATGCACTAGGATGAAAATTTCACAACAACAGAGACTTCCAGCAACATGACTCCAACGGAAACATCCACAACCACTATTCAGCAGAAACATCTCTACAACAACATAGGACTTCCACAATCACGACAACCTGATGTGGACAACATCCACCACTAGTGCATACCAAAACATCTACAACAAACAGACGACGTCCACAACGCACGACTCCTGATGAAACATCCACCACTAGTTGCACCAGAAACATCTTACACCAACAGAGACTTCCACAAATCATGACTCTGCTGATAAAACATCCATCACTCGTACCCAGGAACATCTACATCAACAGGAGACTTCCACAATCACGGGATTCTTGCTGAAACATCTATAACTAGTACAGCGGGAAACTACTATCATAACTCCTGAAATGACTCCACCATTCACGATGCATGCAGGAAATATCACAACAACAGCGACTTCCACAGCCACGACACCTGATGAAACAATCCACCATTAGGTGCACCAGAACATCTACAACAGTACAGAGACTTGCACCAAATCACGACACCTGATGAAACATCCACCACTAGTGCACCAGAAAACATCTACAACAACAGAGGACTACCACAATGACGAACTCCTGATGAAAACATCCACCACTCGTTTATCATAAAAATCTACATCAACAGAGACTTTACACAATTCACCAACTCCTGATGAAACATCCACCACTAGTTTATTCAGAAACATCTTACACCAACAGAGACTTACACAATCACAACTCCTGATGAAACATCAACAACTAGTTTATCAGAAAAATCTACATCAGAAGAGACTTACAAAATCATGATCCTGCTGAAACATTACACCACAGAGTTTAGCAGAAACGTCTACAAAAAGTTTAGCACAGACAGTTCAAAACAAGACTTTCACAACAACCACGATGAAACATCCACCACTAGTTTAGTAGAAAAATCTACAATGATAGAGACTTCCACAATCACAACTCCTGATGAAGCGTCCACCACTAGTGGAGTAGAAACATCTACAACAACAGAGACTTTCACAATCATGACTCCAGATAAAACATCCACCACTAGTGCACCGGAAACATCTACAACAACAGAGACTTCCACAATCACGACTCTTGCTGAAACATCCATCACTAGTACACAGGAAACATCTACATCAACAGAGAGTTCCACAATCACGATTCCTGCGAAAAACTACAACAAACAGAGGCTTCTACAATCACAACACCTGATGAAACATCCACCACTAGTGCACCAGAAACCATCTACAACACCAGAGACTTCAACAATGACAACTCCTGATGAAACATCCAACCACTAGTTGACCAGAAACATCTACAATGTCAGAGACTTCCACAACTCACGACACCTGATGAAACATCCGCAACTAATGCATTAGAAAACATCTACAACAAACAGAGACTTCCACAATGACGACTCCTGATAAAACATCCACCACTAGTTTTAAACAGAAACATCTACAACAACACAGACCTTCCACAATCACCACTGCTGAAGATGAAACATCATCTACACTGTTTATCAGAAACATCTACATCAACAGAGACTTACACAATCACAAAACCTGCTGAAACATTTACAACAACAGAGACTTCCACAATCATGACACCTGCTGAAACATCCACCACTAGTTTAGCAGAAACATCTACAAAAACACAGACTTTCACAATCACGACACCTGATAAAACATCCACCACTAGTACACCGGAAACATCTACATCAACAGAGACTTCCACAATCACGACTCCTGCGGAAACATCTACAACAACAGAGGCTTCTACAATCACAACTCCTGATGAAACATCCACCACTAGTGCACCAGAAACATCTACAACAACAGAGACTTCCACAATGAAGATTCCTGATGAAACATCCACCACTAGTGCAGCAGAAACACCTACAACAACAGAGACTTCCACAATCACAACTCCTAAAGAAACAACCACCACTAGTTTAGCAGAACCATCTATAACAACAGAGACTTCCACAATCACAACTCCTGATGAAACATCCACCACTAGTGCAGCAGAAACATCTACAACAACAGAGACTTACCAATCATGACTCGCTGCTGAAGCATTCATTACACATTTGTCTAGTGCATTAAGCACCATCTGATCCAACACAACACCACAGAGACTTCCACAATCATGACTCCAGATAAAACATCCACATTAGTGCAACAATGAAAAATCTACAACACCTACAAGCTTGAGACTTCCACAATCATCACACTCTGATGAAACATCCACCACTAGTGCACAGTGAACTATCATCATTGCACAATGCGCAGAGACAACTAATACCAAATCATGTAGGAAACCTGAAAATGAGGAATACATTAAAACACGAGTGCACCAGAAAAATCTACAACACAAAACAGAGACTTCAAAGCACAATGAATACTCCTGATGAAAACACCACACTAGACGCACTAGTGCTCACAACACAGAACGTGACTACACAACAGAGACTTACACATTCACAACTCTTGCTGAAACATTTACAACAACACAGACTTCCACAATCAAGTCTCCTGATGTAACATCCAGCACTAGTGCAACAGAAACATCTACAACAACAGAGACTTCCACAAACACAACTCCTGCTGAAACATTTACAACAACAATGATTTCTACAGTCAAGACTCCTGATGAGACATCCACCACTAGTGCAGCAGGAACTTCTACATCAACAGAGAATTCCACAATCATGATTCCTGCTGAAACATCTACAACAACAGAGGCTTCTACAATCACAACAACTCCAGCTGAAACATCCACCACTAGTGTACCAGAAACATCTAGAACATCAGAGACTTCCACAATCACGACTCTTGCTGAAACATCCACCAGTAGTTCAATAGAAACATCTACAAAATCTGAGACTTCCACAATCATGACTCCTGATGAAACTTCCACTACTAGTTTAGCAGAAACAGCTACAACAACAGAGACTTCCACAATCACAACTCCTGATGAAACATCCACCACTAGTTTAGTAGAAACATCTACAACAATAGAGACTTCCACAATCACAACTCCTGATGAAAACATCCACCACTAGTGTTAGCCAGAAACACCTACAACAACAGAGACTTCCACAATCACAACTCCTGATGAAAACAACCACCACTAGTGCAGCAGAAACATCTACAACAACAAACATACTTCCCACAATCATGACTCCTGCTGAAACATCCACCACTAGTTCAGCAGAAACATCAACAACAACAGAGACTTCCACAATCATGACTCCAGATAAAACATCCACCACTAGTGCAACCAGAAAGATCTACAATGTCAGAGACTTCCACAATCACGACACCTGATGAAACATCCATCACTAGTGCACCAGAAATATCTACAACAACAGAGACTTCCACAATGACGACTCCTGATAAAACATCCAGCACTAATTCACCAGAAACATCTACAACAACAGAGACTTCCACAATAGTGACCCTCCTGATGAAACATCCACCACACTAGTTTAGCAGAAACATCTACTACAACAGAGATTTCCACAATCACCAGTCCTGATGAAACATCCACTACTAGTTATCACAACAATCTACTCAACAGTAGACTTACAGAATCACAACTCCTACTGAAACAGAGACTTACACAATCACATGACTCCTGCTGAAACATCCACCACTAGTTTACCAGAAACATCTACAAAACACAGAGACTTCCACAATCACACGACACCTGATGAAACATCCACCACTAGTTTAGTAGAAACATCTACAACAATAGAGACTTCCACAATCACAACTCCTGATGAAACATCTACATCTAGTTTAGCAGAAACACCTACAAAAACAGAGACTTCCACAATCACAACTCCTGATGAAACAACCAACACTAGTTTAGTAGAAACATCTACAACAACAGAGACTTCCACAATCATAACTCCTGCTAAAGCATCTACCACTATTGCAGAAACTTCTACAAAACCTCAATACACAAACAGAGACTTCCACAATCATGACAGAGACTTCCACAAACATCCACCACCTTTTACTGTGAAATATAGAAACATCTACAACATCAGAGACATTCTAAAATCCCCACAATCATGACTCCTGATAAAACATTCACCACTAGTGCACCAGAAACACTCTACAACAACAGAGACTTCCACAATCACGACTCCGCTGAAACAACATCCAGCACTAGTACACAGGAAACATCTACATCAACAGAGACTTCCACAATCACAACTCCTGATGAAACATCCACCACTAGTGCACCAGAAACACATACAACAACAGAGACTTCCACAATCATGACTCCTGATGAAACACCCACCACTAGTGCACCAGAAAAATCTACAACATCAGAGACTTCCACAATCACAACTCCTGATGAAACATCCACCACTAGTGCAATAGAAATCATCTATAACAACAGAGACTTCCACAATCACAATTCCAGATGAAACATCCACCACTATTGCAGCAGAACCATCAACAACAGAGACTTCCACAATCATGACACCAGATAAAACATCCACCACTAGTGCAATAGAAATATCTACAATGTCAGAGACTTCCACAATCACGACACCCTGATGAAACATCCAGCACTAGTTTAGCAGAAACATCTACAATAAAGAGACTTCCACAATGACGACTCCCTGATGAAACATCCACCCACTAGTTTACCAGAAACATCTACAATGTCAGAGACTTCCACAATCATGACACCTGATGAAACATCCAGCACTAATGCACCAGAAACATCTACAACAACAGAGACTTCGACAATGACGACTCCTGATGAAACATCCACCACTAGTTTAGCAGAAACATCTATTACAACAGAGACTTCCACAATCACCACTCCTGATGACTCCACTACTATTTGAGAAACATCTACATCAACAGAGACTTACACAATCACAACTCCTGCTGAAACATTTACAACAACAGAGACTTCCACAATCATGACTCCTGTTGAAACATCCACCAGTAGTTTAGCAGAAACATCTACAAAAACACAGACTTTCACAATCACGACACCTGATGAAACATCCACCACTAGTTTAGTAGAAACATCTACAACAATAGAGACTTCCACAATCACAACTCCTGATGAAACATCCACCACTAGTTTACTCAGAGCAGAGACATCCTACAGCAACAGAGGACTTCCACAATCACAACTCCTGATGAAACATCCACCACTAGTGCAGCAGAAACATCTACAATCAACAGAGACTTCAACAATCATGGACTCCTGATGAAGCATCTACCACTAGTGCAGCAAAACCATCAACAACATCAGAGACTTCCACAATCATGACTCCAGATAAAACATCCACCACCAGTGCAATAGAAACATCTACAACATCAGAGACTTCCACAATCATGACTCCTGCTGAAATATCCATCACTAGTACACAGGAAACATCTACATCAACAGAGACTTCCACAATCACAACTCCTGATGAAACATCCACCACTAGTGCACCAGAAACATCTACAACATCAGAGACTTCCACAATCACAACTCCTGCTGAAACATCAACCACTACTGAAGCAGAAACATCTATAACCAACAGAGACTTCCACAATCATGACTGCTCCATGAAAACATCCACCACTAGTGGACCAGAAACATCTACAACAACAGAGACTTCCACAATCACTACCTCTGATGAAACATCCACCACTAGTGCACCAGAAACATCAACAACAGAGACTTCCACAATCATGACTCCAGATAAAACATCCACCACTAGTGCAATAGAAATATCTACAATGTCAGAGACTTCCACAATCACCGACACCTGATGAAACATCCACCACTAGTGCACCAGAAACATCTACAACAACAGAGACTTCCACAATAACGACTCCTGATGAAACATCCACCACTAGTGCACCAGAAACATCTACAACAACTTCACAATAACGACTCCTGAGAAACTTCCACACTAGTGCACCAGAAACATCTACAATGTCAGAGACTTCCACAATCACAACAGCTGAAAACATCCAGCACTAATGCACCAGAAACATCTACAATAACAGAGATTTCCACACATGACGACTCCTGATGAAACATCCACCACTAGCTTAGCAGAAACATCTACAACAACAGAGACTTCCACAATCACCACTCCTGATGAAACATCCACTACTAGTTTATCAGAAACATCTACATCAACAGAGACTTACACATTCACAACTCCTGCTGAAACATTTACAACAACACAGACTTCAACAATCAAGTCTCCTGATGAAACATCCACCACTAGTTTAGCAGAAACATCTACAACAACAGAGACTTCCACAATCACGACAACTGATGAAATATCCACCACTAGTTTAGCAGAAACATCTACAACAACAGAGACTTCCACAATCACAACAAAACCTGACTCATTATATACAACATCAACAGGAATTGCTGCTGCTTCTTCAGCTGAAATGCCTGCTTTAACAACTACTACAAATACAATTCTTGCTAATGTAGAGCTAGTAAGATGGAATTCAGCTCTTCAGAGCCTTTTATAGATGAACTCAAATATTCAAGTTCTGAAGCTTTCAAAGACAGGGCTAAACGTGTTAAAGATGTAGTGAGTTAAAATCCTTATAATCAATTACATATATTTACAATTTAAATGGTTAATGAAGAAGTAGCCATTGCAATCAGTGACAATTTTGTAATTTATTTTCTGCCATTTGTTACAGCTTGAACTCATCTTCAAAAGCAAGTTTCCTTCATTCTTAAAAGTTAATGTCCTGAGATTCAGGTAAATAGAGTATATTTTCATATTATTTACACTTTGTGTGTGTGTGTGTGTCTGTGTGTGTGTGTGTGTGTGAGAGAGAGAGAGAGAGAGAGAGAGAGAGAGAGCGCACAAGAACCAAGTAGTGGTTATATATTGACAAGACAGTCATATTAAAAATTAATTATATGTGATTTTTTTATTAAAATGAATTTCAGACCTGGGTCAGTCATAACAGATACAGAATTAGTCTTCAACATGAATAAATCTGCACCATCAGCTGATGAGATTAAAACCACATTAATGGAGAAATCAATTGTCAGTGCCCTGAATATTATTGATGGAACTATCATAATTTATGCAGGTTGGTTACTACTTATTACTTATTACTCTTACTTATGTATGTATGTGTGTGTATGAGAATACAATAAAACTAATCATCACAACATCACAACAACAGAGACTTCCACAATCACAACTCCTGATGAAACATCCACCACTAGTGCAGCAGAAACATCTACAACAACAGAGACTTCCACAATCACGACACCTGATGAAACATCCACCACTAGTGCACCAGAAACATCTACAACAACAGAGACTTCCACAATCACGACACCTGATGAAACATCCACCACTAGTGCACCAGAAACATCTACAACAACAGAGACTTCCACAATCACCACTCCTGATGAAACATCCACCACTAGTTTATCAGAAACATCTACAACAACAGAGACTTCCACAATCATGACTCCTGATGAAACATCCACCACTAGTTTAGCAGAAACATCTACAAAAACACAGATTTTCACAATCACGACACCTGATGAAACATCCACCACTAGTTTAGTAGAAACATCTACAACAACAGAGACTTCAACAATCATGACTCCAGATAAAACATCCACCGCTAGTGCAATAGAAACATCTACAACATCAGAGACTTCCACAATCACAACTCCTGATGAAACATCCACCACTAGTGCACTAGAAACATCTACAATAACAGAGACTTCCACAATCAAAACTCCTTATGAAACATCCACCACTACTTTAGCAGAAAAATCTACAACAACAGAGACTTCAACAATCATGACTCCTGATGAAACAACCACCACTAGTGCACCAGAAACATCTACAACAACAGAGACTTCCACAATCATGACTCCTGCTGAAGCATCCACCACTAGTGCAGCAGAACCATCAACAACAACAGAGACTTCCACAATCATGACTCCAGATAAAACATCCACCACTAGTGTAATAGAAATATCTACAACATCAGAGACTACCACAATCATGACTCCTGATGAAACATCCACCACTAGTGCACCAGAAACATCTACAAAAACAGAGACTTCCACAATCACGACTCCTGCTGAAACATCCATTACTAGTACACCAGAAACATCTACATCAACAGAGACTTCCACAATCATGACTCCTGCTGAAACATCCATCACTAGTTTAGCAGAAACATATACAACAACAGAGACTTCCACAATAGTGACTCCTGCTGAAACATCCATTACTAGTTTAGCAGAAACATCTACAAAAACACAGACTTTCACAATCACAACACCGAATGAAACATCCACCACTAGTTTAGCAGAAACTAGTACAACAACAGAGACTTCCACAATCACGACTCCTGATGAAACATCCACCACTAGTGCACCAGAAACATCTACAACAACAGAGACTTCCACAATCACGACTCCTGCTGAAACATCAATTACTAGTACACCAGAAAGATCTACATCAACAGAGACTTCCACAGTCATGACTCCTGCTGAAACATCCACCACTAGTTTAGCAGAAACATCTACAAAAACACAGACTTTCACAATCACGACACCTGATGAAACATCCACCACTAGTTTAGCAGAAACAACTACAACAACAGAGACTTCCACAATCACCACTCCTGATGAAACATCCACCACTAGTATATCAGAAACATCTACATCAACAGAGACTTACACAATCACAGCTCCTGCTGAAGCATTTACAACAACAGAGACTTCCACAACCATGACTCCTGATGAAATATACACCACTAGTGTAGCAGAAACATCTAAATCAACAGAGACTTCCACAATCATGACTACTGATGAAACATCAACCACTAGCGCACCAGAAACATCTACAATGTCAGAGACTTCCACAATCACGACACCTCATGAAACATCCAGCACTAGTGCACCAGAAACATCTACAACATCAGAGACTTCCACAATCACAACTCCTGATGAAACAACCACCACTAGTGCACCAGAAACATCTACAACAACAGAGACTTCCACAATCATGACTCCTGCTGAAGCATCCACCACTATTGCAGCAGAACCATCAACAACAACAGAGACTTCCACAATCATGACTCCAGATAAAACATCCACCACTAGTGCAATAGAAATATCTACAACATCAGAGACTTCCACAATCATGACTCCTGATGAAACATCCACCACTAGTGCACCAGAAACATCTACAAAAACAGAGACTTCCACAATCACGACTCCTGCTGAAACATCCATTACTAGTACACCAGAAACATCTACATCAACAGAGACTTCCACAATCATGACTCCTGCTGAAACATCCATCACTACTTTAGCAGAAACATCTACAACAACAGAGACTTCCACAATCATGACTCCTGCTGAAACATCCATTACTAGTTTAGCAGAAACATCTACAAAAACACAGACTTTCACAATCACAACACCGAATGAAACATCCACCACTAGTTTAGCAGAAACTAGTACAACAACAGAGACTTCCACAATCACGACTCCTGATGAAACATCCACCACTAGTGCACCAGAAACATCTACAACAACAGAGACTTCCCACAATCACGACTCCTGCTGAAACATCAATTACTAGTACACCAGAAACATCTACATCAACAGAGACTTCCACAGTCATGACTCCTGCTGAAACATCCACCACTAGTTTAGCAGAAACATCTACAAAAACACAGACTTTCACAATCACGACACCTGATGAAACATCCACCACTAGTTTAGCAGAAACAACTACAACAACAGAGACTTCCACAATCACCACTCCTGATGAAACATCCACCACTAGTTTATCAGAAACATCTACATCAACAGAGACTTACACAATCACAGCTCCTGCTGAAGCATTTACAACAACAGAGACTTCCACAACCATGACTCCTGATGAAATATACACCACTAGTGTAGCAGAAACATCTAAATCAACAGAGACTTCCACAATCATGACTACTGATGAAGCATCCACCACAATTTCACAAAAAACATCTGCAACATCAGAGACTTCCATAATCATGACTCCTGATGAAACATCAACCACTAGCGCACCAGAAACATCTACAATGTCAGAGACTTCCACAATCACGACACCTCATGAAACATCCAGCACTAGTGCACCAGAAACATCTACAACAACAGACACTTCCACAAAGACGACTCCTGATGAAACATTTACAACAACAGAGACTTCCACAATCATGTCTCCTGCTGAAGCATCAACCACTATTGCAGCAGAACCATCAACAACAACAAAGACTTCCACAATCATGACTGCTGATGAAACACCCACCACTAGTGGACCAGAAATATCTAGAACAACAGAGACTTCCACAATCACGACTCCTGCTGAAACATCCATTACTATTACAACGGAAACATCTACAACAACAGAGACTTCCACAATCACAACTCCTGATGAAACATCTACCACAAGTTTAGCAGAAACACCTACAACAACAGAGACTTCCACAATCACAACTCCTGATGAAACATCCACCACTAGTGCAGCAGAAACATCTACAACAACAGAGACTTCAACAATCATGACTCCTGCTGAAACATCCACCACTATTGCAGCAGAACCATTATCAACAACAGAGACTTCCACAATCATGACTCCAGATAAAACATCCACCACTAATGCAATAGAAACATCTACAACATCAGAGACTTCCACAATCATGACTCCTCCACTGCTTAGGAAACATCTACAACAACAGAGACTTCTACAATCACAACTCCTGATGAAACATCCACCACTAGTGCACCAGAAACATCCACAACAACAACAGAGACTTCCACAATCATGATTCCTGATGAAACATCCACCCACTAGATTAGCAGAAACATCTACAACAACAGAGACTTCCACAATCACAACTCCTGATGAAACATCCACCACTAGTTTAGCAGAAACATTTACAACAATAGAGACTTCCACAATCACAACTCCTGATGAAACATTATACCACTAGTTTAGCAGAAACACCTACAACAACAGAGACTTCCACAATCACAACTCCTGATGAAACACCACCACTAGTGCAGCAGCAGAAACTAGTACAACAACAGAGACTTCAACAATCATGACTCCTGCTGAAGCATCCACCACTATTTCAGCAATGAAACCATCAACAACAACAGAGACTTCCACAATCATGACTCCAGATAAAACATCCACCACTAGTGCAATAGAAAAGATCTACAATGTCAGAGACTTCCACAATCACGACACCCGATGAAACATCCAGCAATAGTGCACCAGAAACATCTACAAACAACAGAGACTTCCACAATGACGACTCCTGATGAAACATCCACCACTAATTTTTTTTAGAAAATCTACAACAACAGAGACTTCCAAAATCACTACTCCTGATGAAACATCCACCACTAGTTTATCAGAAACATCTACAACAACAGAGACTTCCATAATCATGACTCCTGCTGAAGCATCCACCACTATTGCAGCAGAACCATCAACAACAACAGAGACTTCCACAATCATGACTCCAGATAAAACATCCACCACTAAGTGCAATAGAAACATCTACAACATCAGAGACTTCCACAATCACGACTCCTGCTGAAACATCCATCACTAGTACACCGGAAACATCTACATCAACAGAGACTTCCACAATGACGACTCCTGATGAAACATCCACCACTAATTTAGCAGAAACATCTACAACAACAGAGACTTCCAAAATCACTACTCCTGATGAAACATCCACCACTAGTTTATCAGAAACATCTACAACAACAGAGACTTCCATAATCATGACTCCTGCTGAAGCATCCACCACTATTGCAGCAGAACCATCAAAAACAACAGAGACTTCCACAATCATGACTCCAGATAAAACATCCACCACTAGTGCAATAGAAACATCTACAACATCAGAGACTTCCACAATCATGACTCCTGCTGTCCAACATCATCCATCCACTAGTTAGCAGAAACAAACATCTACAACATCAGAGACATCCACAATCTCCACTCCTGATGAAACATCCACCACTAGTTTAGCAGAAACATCTATTAACAACAGAGACTTCCACAATCACAACTCCAAATGAAACATCCACCACTAGTTTATCAGAAACATCTACAACAACAGAGACTTCCACAATCACAACTCCTGCTGAAACATGACAACAACTGAGACTTCCACAATCATGACTCCTGCTGAAACATCCACCAGTAGTTTAGCAGAAACATCTACAACAACAGAGACTTCCACGATCCTGATGAAACATCCACCACTAGTTTAGTAGAAACATCTACAACATCCAGACTTCACAATTACAACTCTTGATGAAACATCTACCACTAGTTTAGCAGAGACACCTACATCAACAGAGACTTCCACAATCACAACTCCTGATGAAACATCCACCACTAGTGCAGTAGAAACATCTACAACAACAGAGACTTCAACAATCATAACTCCTGCTAAAGGTCCACCACTAGTGGAGTAGAAACATCTACAACAACAGAGACTTTCACAATCATGACTCCAGATAAAACATCCACCACTAGTGCAATAGAAACATCTACAA
Organism: Cyprinus carpio; assembly: GCF_018340385.1. NCBI lineage: Eukaryota > Metazoa > Chordata > Actinopteri > Cypriniformes > Cyprinidae > Cyprinus > Cyprinus carpio. Next base: position 78,071 of record NW_024873254.1, on the reverse strand, counting down.
CAACAGAGACTTCCACAATCACAACTCCTGATAAAACATCCACCACTAGTGCACCAGAAACATCTACAACAACAGAGACTTCCACAATCACGACTCCTGATGAAACATCCACCACTAGTTTACCGAAACATCTACAACAACAGAGACTTCCACAATCACAACTCCTGCTGAAACACCCACCACTAGTGCACCAGAAACATCTACAACAAAAGAGACTTCACACTCCTGATCATCCACTCCTGCACCAGAAACATCCAAACACAGAGACTTCCACAATCACAACTCCTGATGCAAATCAGAAAGTTTAGCAATAAACATCTATACAACAGAGACTTCCACAATCACGACTCCTGATGAAACATCCACCACTAGTGCACAGAAACATCTACAACAACAGAGACTTCATCCACAACTCATGACTCCTGACCAGAAACATCCAACCACTAGTTTCACAATGACTCCAGAAAAACATCCACCACTACAAACTCCTGATAAACATCCAGCATTACAAAACATCTACAACAGAGAGACTTCCACAATCACGACACCTGATGAAACATCCAGCACTAGTGCACCAGAAACATCTACAACAACAGACACTTCCACAATCATGACTCCTGATGAAACATCCACACACACTAGCTGCACCAGATACAGAAACATCTACAATGTCAGAGACTTCCACTTCCTCATGAAACATCCAGCACTAGTGCACCAGAAACATCTACAACAACAGAGACTTCCACGACACACGACTCCTGATGAAACATACACCACTAGTGCACAGAAACATCTACAACAACAGAGACTTCCACAATTCTGACTCCTGATGAAACATCCCCACTAGTTGCACCAGAAACATCTACAACAACAGAGACTTCCCACAATCACTGAACTCCTGATGAAAACATCTACAACAACACTAGTGCACCTGAAAATCCATCATCTACACAGGAAACATCTAACAGAGACTTCCACAATCACATGACTCCTGATGAAACATCCACCACTAATTTAGAGCAAAACATCTAGACTTCCACAAACACTACTACTACGATGAAACATCTACAGAAACAATCACAACAACAGAGACTTCCACAATCATGACTCCTGCTGAAATATCCACATCACCACTAGTGCAGCAGAAACCATCTACAAAAACAACAGAGACTTCCACAATCATGTTTGTAGAAACATCTCCATCAGATGACAACATCCATCCACTAGTTTAGCAGAAACATCTACAACAACAGAGACTTCCACAATCATGACTCCTGATGAAACATCCACCACTAGTTTAGCAATCAAAAACATCTACAACAAACAGAGACTTCCACAATCATCACTCCTGCTGAAACATCCACCACTAGTTTTAGCAGAAACATCACAGAACACTGACACTTCCACAAGCACGATATCCTGATGAAACATCTACACACTGACAAAAGAGACTTCCACAATCATGACTCCTGATGAAACTTCCACTACTAGTTTAGCAGAAACAGCTACAACAACAGAGACTTCCACAATCACAACTCCTGATGAAACATCCACCACTAGTTTAGTAGAAACATCTACAACAACAGAGACTTCCACACATCAATTACACTCCTGCTGAAACATCCACCACTAGTTTAGCAGAAAACACCTACAACAACAGAGACTTCCACAATCACAACTCCTGATGAAAACATCCACCACTAGTGCACCAGAAACATCTACAACAACAGAGACTTCCACAATCACAACTCCTGATGAAACATCCCCCTAGTGCACTAGTTTAGCAGAAACATCTACAACAACAGAGACTTCCACAATCACATCTCCTGCTGAAACATCCACCACTAGTGCAGCAGAAACATCTACAACAACAGAGACTTCATTAATCACCACTCCTGATGAAACATCCACCACTAGTGCACCAGAACCATCTAAAACAAAATACAACAACAAAAACACCACCCCAAACATCCACCACTAGTGCAACAGAAACATAAACAACTACAAAGACATACACTTCCACAATCACGACACCTGATGAAACATCCACCACTAGTGCACCAGAAACATCTACAACAACAGAGACTTCCACAATGAAGATTCCTGATGAAACATCCACCACTAGTGCAGCAGAAACACCTACAACAACAGAGACTTCCACAGAGACTTCCACAACGACATGACTCCATGAAACATCCCAGCACTAGTGCACCAGAAACATCTACAACAACAGAGACTTCCACCAATCACGACTCACAATGATGATGATGAAAACATCCACCAAAGTGCACCAGAAACATCATGTTTCCACAACAACAGAGAGACTTCCACAATCACAAAGACTCCTGATGAAACACAACCACCACTAGTAAACACCCACCACTAGAAAACATCTAGAACAACAGAGACTTCCACAATCACGACTCCTGCTGAAACATCCATTACTATTACAACGGAAACATCTACAACAACAGAGACTTCCACAATCACAACTCCTGATGAAACATCCACCACTAGTGCAGCAGAAACATCTACAACAACAGAGACTTCAACAATCATGACTCCTGCTGAAACATCCACCACTATTGCAGCAGAACCATTAACAACAACAGAGACTTCCACAATCATGACTCCAGATAAAACATCCACCACTAATGCAATAGAAACATCTACAACATCAGAGACTTCCACAATCATGACTCCTGCGGAAACATCTACAACAACAGAGACTTCTACAATCACAACTCCTGATGAAACATCCACCACTAGTGCACCAGAAACATCCACAACAACAGAGACTTCCACAATCATGATTCCTGATGAAACATCCACCACTAGATTAGCAGAAACATCTACAACAACAGAGACTTCCACAATCACAACTCCTGATGAAACATCCACCACTAGTTTAGCAGAAAAACATTTACAACAATAGAGACTTCCACAATCACAACTCCTGATGAAACATATACCACTAGTTTAGCAGAAACACCTACAACAAACAGAGACTTCCACAATCACAACTCCTGATGAAACATCCACCACTAGTGCAGCAGAAACTAGTACAAAAACAGAGACTTCAACAATCATGACTCCTGCTGAAGCATCCACCACTATTTCAGCAGAACCATCAACAACAACAGAGACTTCCACAATCATGACTCCAGATAAAACATCCACCACTAGTGCAATAGAAAGATCTACAATGTCAGAGACTTCCACAATCACGACACCCGATGAAACATCCAGCACTAGTGCACCAGAAACATCTACAACAACAGAGACTTCCACAATGACGACTCCTGATGAAACATCCACCACTAATTTAGCAGAAACATCTACAACAACAGAGACTTCCACAAACACTACTACTGATGAAACATCCACCACTAGTTTATCAGAAACATCTACAACAACAGAGACTTCCACAATCATGACTCCTGCTGAAGCATCCACCACTATTTCAGCAGAAACCATCAACAACAACAGAGACTTCCACAATCATGACTCCAGATAAAACATCCACCACTAGTGCAATAGAAACATCTACAACATCAGAGACTTCCACAATCACGACTCCTGCTGAAACATCCATCACTAGTACACCGGAAACATCTACATCAACAGAGACTTCCACAATCATGACTCCTGCTGAAACATCCATCAGTAGTTTAGTAGAAACATCTACAACATCAGAGACTTCCACAATCTCCACTCCTGATGAAACATCCACCACTAGTTTAGCAAAAACATCTATTACAACAAAGACTTCCACAATCATCACTCCTGATGAAACATCCACTACTAGTTTATCAGAAACATCTACATCAACAGAGACTTACACAATCACAACTCCTGCTGAAACATTTACAACAACTGAGACTTCCACAATCATGACTCCTGCTGAAACATCCACCAGTAGTTTAGCAGAAACATCTACAAAAACACTGACATTCACAATCACGACACCTGATGAAACATCCACCACTAGTTTAGTAGAAACATCTACAACAATAGAGACTTCCACAATCACAACTCCTGATGAAACATCCACCACTAGTGCAGTAGAAACATCTACAACAACAGAGACTTCAACAATCATAACTCCTGCTAAAGCATCTACCACTATTGCAGCAAAACCATCAACAACAACAGAGACTTCCACAATCATGAATCCAGATAAAACATCCACCACCAGTGCAATAGAAACATCTACAACATCAGAGACTTCCACAATCATGACTCCTGATAAAACATCCACCACTAGTGCACCAGAAACATCTACAACAACAGAGACTTCCACAATCACGACTCCTGCTGAAACATCCATCACTAGTACACCGGAAACATCTACATCAACAGAGACTTCCACAATCAAGACTCCTGCTGAAACATCCATCACTAGTACACCAGAAACACATAAAACAACAGAGACTTCCACAATCACAACTCCTGATGAAACATCCACCACTAGTGCACCAGAAACATCTACAACATCAGAGACTTCCACAATCACAACTCCTGATGAAACATCCACTACTAGTTTAGCAGAAACATCTATAACAACAGAGACTTCCACAATCACATCTCCAGATGAAACATCCACCACTAGTGCAGCAGAAACATCTACAACAACAGAGACTTCATTAATGACGACTCCTGATGAAACATCCACCACTAGTGCACCAGAAACTACAACAACAGAGACTTCCACAATCATGACTCCAGATAAAACATCCACCACTAGTGCAATAGAAATATCTACAATGTCAGAGACTTCCACAATCACGACACCTGATGAAACATCCAGCACTAGTGCACCAGAAACATCTACAACAACAGAGACTTCCACAATGACGACTCCTGATGAAACATCCACCACTAGTGCACCAGAAACATCTACAATGTCAGAGACTTCCACAATCACGACAGCTGATAAAACATCCAGCACTAATTCACCAGAAACATCTACAACAACAGAGACTTCCACAATGACGACTCCTGATGAAACATCCACCACTAGCTTAGCAGAAACATCTACAACAACAGAGACTTCCACAATCACCACTCCTGATGAAACATCCACTACTAGTGCAGCAGAAGCATCTACATCAACAGAGACTTACACATTCACAACTCCTGCTGAAACATTTACAACAACACAGACTTCCACAATCAAGTCTCCTGATGAAACATCCACCACTAGTTTAGCAGAAACATCTACAACAACAGAGACTTCCACAATCACAACAAAACCTGACTCATTATATACAACATCAACAGGAATTGCTGCTGCTTCTTCAGCTGAAATGCCTGCTTTAACAACTACTACAAATACAATTCTTGCTAATGTAGAGCTAATAAAGATGGAATTCAGCTCTTCAGAGCCTTTTATAGATGAACTCAAATATTCAAGTTCTGAAGCTTTCAAAGACAGGGCTAAACGTGTTAAAGATGTAGTGAGTTAAAATCCTTATAATCAATTACATATATTTACATTTTAAATGGTTAATGAAAAAGTAGCCATTGCAATCAGTGACAATTTTGTAATTTATTTTCTGCCATTTGTTACAGCTTGAACTCATCTTCAAAAGCAAGTTTCCTTCATTCTTAAAAGTTAATGTCCTGAGATTCAGGTAAATAGAGTATATTTTCATATTATTTACACTGTGTGTGTGTGTGTGTATGTGTGTGTGTGTGTGTGTGTGTGTATGTGTGTGTGTGTGTGTGTGTGTGTATGTGTGTGTCTATGTGTGTGTGTGTGTGAGAGAGAGAGAGAGAGAGAGAGAGAGAGAGAGAGAGAGAGAGAGAGCGCACAAGAACCAAGTAGTGGTTATATAGTGACAAGACAGTCATATTAAAAATTAATTATATGTGATTTTTTTATTAACATGAATTTCAGACCTGGGTCAGTCATCACAGATACAGAATTAGTCTTCAACATGAATAAATCTGCACCATCAGCTGATGAGATTAAAACCACATTAATGGAGAAATCAATTGTCAGTGCCCTGAATATTATTGATGGAACTATCATAATTTATGCAGGTTGGTTACTACTTATTACTTATTACTCTTACTTATGTATGTATATGTGTGTATGAGAATACAATGAAACTAATCATCACAACATCACAACAACAGAGACTTCCACAATCACAACTCCTGATGAAACATCCACCACTAGTTTAGCAGAAACTAGTACAACAACAGAGACTTCCACAATCACCACTCCTGATGAAACATCCACCACTAGTGCACCAGAAACATCTACAACAACAGAGACTTCCACAATCACGACACCTGATGAAACATCCACCACTAGTGCACCAGAAACATCTACAACAACAGAGACTTCCACAATCACGACACCTGATGACACATCCAGCACTAGTGCACCAGAAACATCTACAACAACAGAGACTTCCCACAATCACGACACCTGATGAAACATCCACCACTAGTGCACCAGAAACATCTACAACAACAGAGACTTCCACAATCACGACACCTGATGAAACATCCACCACTAGTGCACCAGAAACATCTACAACAACAGAGACTTCCACAATCACGACACCTGATGAAACATCCAGCACTAGTGCACCAGAAACATCTACAACAACAGAGACTTCCACAATCACGACACCTGATGAAACATCCACCACTAGTGCACCAGAAACATCTACAACAACAGAGACTTCCACAATGATGACTCCTGATGAAACATCCACCACTAGTTTAGCAGAAACATCTACAACAACAGAGACTTCCACAATCACCACTCCTGATGAAACATCCACCACTAGTTTATCAGAAACATCTACAACAACAGAGACTTCCACAATAATGACTCCTGATGAAACATCCACCACTAGTTTAGCAGAAACATCTACAAAAACACAGACTTTCACAATCACGACACCTGTTGAAACATCCACCACTAGTTTAGTAGAAACATCTACAACAACAGAGACTTCAACAATCATGACTCCAGATAAAACATCCACCGCTAGTGCAATAGAAACATCTACAACATCAGAGACTTCCACAATCATGACTCCTGATAAAACATCCACCACTAGTGCACCAGAAACATCTACAACAACAGAGATTTCCACAATAACGATTCCTGCTGAAACATCCATCACTAGTACACCGGAAACATCTATATCAACAGAGACGTCCACAATCACGACTCCTGCGGAAACATCTACAACAACAGAGGCTTCTACAATCACAACTCCTGATGAAACATCCACCACTAGTGCACCAGAAACATCTACAATATCAGAGACTTCCACAATCATGATTCCTGATGAAACATCCACCACTAGTGCAGCAGAAACACCTACAACAACAGAGACTTCCACAATCACAACTCCTGATGAAACATCCACCACTAGTGCAGCAGAAACATCTACAACAACAGAGACTTCCACAATCACGACACCTGATGAAACATCCACCACTAGTGCACCAGAAACATCTACAACAACAGAGACTTCCACAATCATGACACCTGATGAAACATCCACCACTAGTGCACCAGAAACATCTACAACAACAGAGACTTCCACAATCACGACACCTGATGAAACATCCAGCACTAGTGCACCAGAAACATCTACATCAACAGAGACTTCCACAATCACGACACCTGATGAAACATCCACTACTAGTGCACCAGAAACATCTACAACAACAGAGACTTCCACAATGACGACTCCTGATGAAACATCCACCACTAGTTTAGCAGAAACATCTACAACAACAGAGACTTCCACAATCGCCACTCCTGATGAAACATCCACCACTAGTTTTATCAGAAACATCTACAACAACAGAGACTTCCACAATCATGACTCCTGATGAAACATCCACCACTAGTTTAGCAGAAACATCTACAAAAACACAGACTTTCACAATCACGACACCTGACGAAACATCCACCACTAGTTTAGTAGAAACATCTACAACAACAGAGACTTCAACAATCATGACCCCAGATAAAATATCCACCGCTAGTGCAATAGAAACATCTACAACAACAGAGACTTCCACAATCACAACTCCTGATGAAACATCCACCACTAGTTTAGCAGAACCATCTATATCAACAGAGACTTCCACAATCACAACTCCTGATGAAACAACCACCACTAGTGCACCAGAAACATCTACAAGAACAGAGACTTCCACAATCATGACTCCTGCTGAAGCATCCACCACTACTGCAGCAGAACCATCTACAACAACAGAGACTTCCACAATCATGACTCCAGATAAAACATCCACCACTAGTGTAATAGAAATATCTACAACATCAGAGACTTCCACAATCATGACTCCTGATGAAACATCCACCACTAGTGCACCAGAAACATCTACATCAACAGAGACTTCCACAATCATGACTCCTGCTGAAACATCCACCACTAGTTTAGCAGAAACATCTACAAAAACACAGACTTTCACAATCACGACACCTGATGAAACATCCACCACTAGTTTAGCAGAAACATCTACATCAACAGAGACTTACACAATCACAGCTCATGCTGAAACATTTACAACAACAGAGACTTCCACAATCACAACTCCTGATGAAACATCCACCACTAGTGCACCAGAAACATCTACAACAACAGAGACTTCCACAATCACGACACCTGATGAAACATCCACCACTAGTGCACCAGAAACATCTACAACAACAGAGACTTCCACAATCACGACACCTGATGACACATCCAGCACTAGTGCACCAGAAACATCTACAACAACAGAGACTTCCACAATCACGACACCTGATGAAACATCCACCACTAGTGCACCAGAAACATCTACAACAACAGAGACTTCCACAATCACGACACCTGATGAAACATCCACCACTAGTGCACCAGAAACATCTACAACAACAGAGACTTCCACAATCACGACACCTGATGAAACATCCAGCACTAGTGCACCAGAAACATCTACAACAACAGAGACTTCCACAATCACGACACCTGATGAAACATCCACCACTAGTGCACCAGAAACATCTACAACAACAGAGACTTCCACAATGATGACTCCTGATGAAACATCCACCACTAGTTTAGCAGAAACATCTACAACAACAGAGACTTCCACAATCACCACTCCTGATGAAACATCCACCACTAGTTTATCAGAAACATCTACAACAACAGAGACTTCCACAATAATGACTCCTGATGAAACATCCACCACTAGTTTAGCAGAAACATCTACAAAAACACAGACTTTCACAATCACGACACCTGTTGAAACATCCACCACTAGTTTAGTAGAAACATCTACAACAACAGAGACTTCAACAATCATGACTCCAGATAAAACATCCACCGCTAGTGCAATAGAAACATCTACAACATCAGAGACTTCCACAATCATGACTCCTGATGAAACATCCACCACTAGTGCACCAGAAACATCTACAACAACAGAGACTTCCACAATCATGACTCTTGCTGAAACATCCATCACTAGTACACAGGAAACATCTACATCAACAGAGACTTCCACAATCACGATTCCTGCAGAAACATCTACAACAACAGAGGCTTCTACAATCATAACTCCTGATGAAACATCCACCACTAGTGCACCAGAAACATCTACAATATCAGAGACTTCCACAATCATGATTCCTGATGAAACATCCACCACTAGTGCAGCAGAAACATCTACAACAACAGAGACTTCCACAATCACGACACCTGATGAAACATCCACCACTAGTGCACCAGAAACATCTACAACAACAGAGACTTCCACAATCATGACACCTGATGAAACATCCACCACTAGTGCACCAGAAACATCTACAACAACAGAGACTTCCACAATCACGACACCTGATGAAACATCCAGCACTAGTGCACCAGAAACATCTACATCAACAGAGACTTCCACAATCACGACACCTGATGAAACATCCACTACTAGTGCACCAGAAACATCTACAACAACAGAGACTTCCACAATGACGACTCCTGATGAAACATCCACCACTAGTTTAGCAGAAAAACATCTACAACAACAGAGACTCCCACAATCGCCACTCCTGATGAAACATCCACCACTAGTTTATCAGAAACATTTACAACAACAGAGACTTCCACAATCATGACTCCTGATGAAACACCCACCACTAGTTTAGCAGAAACATCTACAAAAACACAGACTTTCACAATCACGACACCTGACGAAACATCCACCACTATTTTAGTAGAAACATCTACAACAACAGAGACTTCAACAATCATGACCCCAGATAAAATATCCACCGCTAGTGCAATAGAAACATCTACAACAACAGAGACTTCCACAATCACAACTCCTGATGAAACATCCACCACTAGTTTAGCAGAACCATCTATAACAACAGAGACTTCCACAATCACAACTCCTGATGAAACAACCACCACTAGTGCACCAGAAACATCTACAAGAACAGAGACTTCCACAATCATGACTCCTGCTGAAGCATCCACCACTACTGCAGCAGAACCATCAACAACAACAGAGACTTCCACAATCATGACTCCAGATAAAACATCCACCACTAGTGTAATAGAAATATCTACAACATCAGAGACTTCCACAATCATGACTCCTGATGAAACATCCACCACTAGTGCACCAGAAACATCTACATCAACAGAGACTTCCACAATCATGACTCCTGCTGAAACATCCACCACTAGTTTAGCAGAAACATCTACAAAAACACAGACTTTCACAATCACGACACCTGATGAAACATCCACCACTAGTTTAGCAGAAACATCTACATCAACAGAGACTTACACAATCACAGCTCCTGCCGAAACATTTACAACAACAGAGACTTCCACAATCACAACTCCTGATGAAACATCCACTACTAGTGCACCAGAAACATCTACAACAACAGAGTCTTCCACAGTCATGACTCCTGCTGAAACATTTACAACAACAGAGACTTCCACAATCACGACACCTGACGAAACATCCACCACTAGTTTAGCAGAAACATCTACAACAACAGAGACTTCCACAATCACCACTCCTGATGAAACATCCACCACTAGTTTATCAGAAACATCTACATCAACAGAGACTTACACAATCACAGCTCCTGCTGAAGCATTTACAACAACAGAGACTTCCACAACCATGACTCCTGATGAAATATACACCACTAGTGTAGCAGAAACATCTAAATCAACAGAGACTTCCACAATCACGACACCTCATGAAACATCCACCACTAGTGCACCAGAAACATCTGCAACATCAGAGACTTCCATAATCATGACTCCTGATGAAACATCAACCACTAGTGCACCAGAACCATCAACATCAACAGAGACTTCCACAATCATGACTTCTGCTGAAACATCCACCACTAGTTTAGCAGAAACATCTACAAAAACAGAGACTTCCACAATCAAGACTCCTGCTGAAACATCCATCACTAGTACACCAGAAACACCTACAACAACAGAGACTTCCACAATCACAACTCCTGATGAAACATCCACCACTAGTGCACCAGAAACATCTACAACATCAGAGACTTCCACAATCACAACTCCTGATGAAACATCCACTACTAGTTTAGCAGAAACATCTATAACAACAGAGACTTCCACAATCACAACTCCAAATGAAACATCCACCACTAGTGCAGCAGAAACATCTACAACAACAGAGACTTCAACAATGACGACTCCTGATGAAACATCCACCACTAGTGCACCAGAAACATCAACAACAGAGACTTCCACAATCATAACTCCTGATGAAACATCCACCACTAGTGCAATAGAAATATCTACAAAGTCAGAGACTTGCACAATCACGACACCTGATGAAACATCCAGCACTAGTGCACCAGAAACATCTACAACAACAGAGACTTCCACAATGATGACTCCTGATGAAACATCCACCACTAGTGCACCAGAAACATCTACAATGTCAGAGACTTCCACAATCACAACAGCTGATGAAACATCCAGCACTAATGCACCAGAAACATCTACAATAACAGAAATTTCCACAATGACGACTCCTGATGAAACATCCACCACTAGCTTAGCAGAAACATCTACAACAACAGAGACTTCCACAATCACCACTCCTGATGAAACATCCACCACTAGTGCAGCAGAAACATCTACATCAACAGAGACTTACACATTCACAACTCTTGCTGAAACATTTACAACAACACAGACTTCCACAATCAAGTCTCCTGATGTAACATCCAGCACTAGTTTAGCAGAAACATCTACAACAACAGAGACTTCCACAATCACAACAAAACCTGACTCATTATATACAACATCAACAGGAATTGCTGCTGCTTCTTCAGCTGAAATGCCTGCTTTAACAACTACTACAAATACAATTCTTGCTAATGTAGAGCTAATAAAGATGGAATTCAGCTCTTCAGAGCCTTTTATAGATGAACTCAAATATTCAAGTTCTGAAGCTTTCAAAGACAGGGCTAAACGTGTTAAAGATGTAGTGAGTTAAAATCCTTATAATCAATTACATATATTTACATTTTAAATGGTTAATGAAAAAGTAGCCATTGCAATCAGTGACAATTTTGTAATTTATTTTCTGCCATTTGTTACAGCTTGAACTCATCTTCAAAAGCAAGTTTCCTTCATTCTTAAAAGTTAATGTCCTGAGATTCAGGTAAATAGAGTATATTTTCATATTATTTACACTGTGTGTGTGTGTGTGTGTGTGTGTGTGTGTATGTGTGTGTGTGTGTGTGTGTGTGTGTGTGTATATATATGTCTGTGTGTGTGTGTGTGAGAGAGAGAGAGAGAGAGAGAGAGAGAGAGAGAGAGCGCACAAGAACCAAGTAGTGGTTATATATTGACAAGACAGTCATATTAAAAATTAATTATATGTGATTTTTTTATTAAAATGAATTTCAGACCTGGGTCAGTCATAACAGATACAGAATTAGTCTTCAACATGAATAAATCTGCACCATCAGCTGATGAGATTAAAACCACATTAATGGAGAAATCAATTGTCAGTGCCCTGAATATTATTGATGGAACTATCATAATTTATGCAGGTTGGTTACTACTTATTACTTATTACTCTTACTTATGTATGTATATGTGTGTATGAGAATACAATGAAACTAATCATCACAACATCACAACAACAGAGACTTCCACAATCACAACTCCTGATGAAACATCCACCACTAGTTTAGCAGAAACTAGTACAACAACAAAGACTTCCCACAATCATCACTCCTGATGAAACATCCACCACTAGTGCACCAGAAACATCTACAACAACAGAGACTTCCACAATCACGACACCTGATGAAACATCCACCACTAGTGCACCAGAAACATCTACAACAACAGAGAGTTCCACAATCACGACACCTGATGACACATCCAGCACTAGTGCACCAGAAACATCTACAACAACAGAGACTTCCACAATCACGACACCTGATGAAACATCCACCACTAGTGCACCAGAAACATCTACAACCAACAGAGACTTCCACAATCACGACACCTGATGAAACATCCACCACTAGTGCACCAGAAACATCTACAACATCAGAGACTTCCACAATCACGACACCTGATGAAACATCCAGCACTAGTGCACCAGAAACATCTACAACAACAGAGACTTCCACAATCACGACACCTGATGAAACATCCACCACTAGTGCACCAGAAACATCTACAACAACAGAGACTTCCACAATGATGACTCCTGATGAAACATCCACCACTAGTTTAGCAGAAACATCTACTACAACAGAGATTTCCACAATCACCAGTCCTGATGAAACATCCACTACCAGTTTATCAGAAACATCTACAACAACAGAGACTTCCACAATAATGACTCCTGATGAAACATCCACCACTAGTTTAGCAGAAACATCTACAAAAACACAGACTTTCACAATCACGACACCTGTTGAAACATCCAAGACTAGTTTAGTAGAAACATCTACAACAACAGAGACTTCAACAATCATGACTCCAGATAAAACATCCACCGCTAGTGCAATAGAAACATCTACAACATCAGAGACTTCCACAATCACAACTCCTGATGAAACATCCACCACTAGTGCACCAGAAACATCTACAACATCAGAGATTTCCACAATAACCATCCATGCTGAAATATCCATCACTAGTACACAGGAAACATCTACATCAACAGAGACTTCCACAATCACGATTCCTGCGGAAACATCTACAACAACAGAGGCTTCTACAATCACAACTCCTGATGAAACATCCACCACTAGTGCAACAGAAACATCTACAACAACAGAGACTTCCACAATCATGATTTCTGATGAAACATCCACCACTAGTGCAGCAGAAACACCTACAACAACAGAGACTTCCACAATCACGACACCTGATGAAACATCCACCACTAGTGCACCAGAAACATCTACAACAACAGAGACTTCCACAATCATGACACCTGATGAAACATCCACCACTAGTGCACCAGAAACATCTACAACAACAGAGACTTCCACAATCACGACACCTGATGAAACATCCAGCACTAGTGCACCAGAAACATCTACATCAACAGAGACTTCCACAATCACGACACCTGATGAAACATCCAGCACTAATGCATTAGAAACATCTACAACAACAGAGACTTCCACAATGACGACTCCTGATAAAACATCCACCACTAGTTTAGCAGAAACATCTACAACAACAGAGACTTCCACAATCGCCACTCCTGATGAAACATCCACCACTAGTTTATCAGAAACATCTACAACAACAGAGACTTCCACAATCATGACTCCTGATGAAACATCCACCACTAGTTTAGCAGAAACATCTACAAAAACACAGACTTTCACAATCACGACACCTGACGAAACATCCACCACTAGTTTAGTAGAAACATCTACAACAACAGAGACTTCAACAATCATGACCCCAGATAAAATATCCACCGCTAGTGCAATAGAAACATCTACAACAACAGAGACTTCCACAATCACAACTCCTGATGAAACATCCACCACTAGTTTAGCAGAACCATCTATATCAACAGAGACTTCCACAATCACAACTCCTGATGAAACAACCACCACTAGTGCACCAGAAACATCTACAAGAACAGAGACTTCCACAATCATGACTCCTGCTGAAGCATCCACCACTACTGCAGCAGAACCATCAACACAACAGAGACTTCCACAATCATGACTCCAGATAAAACATCCACCACTAGTGTAAATAGAAATATCTACAACATCAGAGACTTCCACAATCATGACTCCTGATAAAACATCCACCACTAGTGCACCAGAAACATCTACATCAACAGAGACTTCCACAATCATGACTCCTGCTGAAACAATCCACCACTAGTTTTAGCAGAAACATCTACAAAAACACAGACTTTCACAATCACAACACCTGATGAAACATCCACCACTAGTTTAGCAGAAACATCTACATCAACAGAGACTTACACAATCACAGCTCCTGCTGAAAACATTTACAACAACAGAGACTTCCACAATCACAACTCCTGATGAAACATCCACCACTAGTGCACCAGAAACATCTACAACAACAGAGACTTCCACAATCACGACACCTGATGAAACATCCACCACTAGTGCACCAGAAACATCTACAACAACAGAGACTTCCACAATCACGACACCTGATGACACATCCAGCACTAGTGCACCAGAAACATCTACAACAACAGAGACTTCCACAATCACGACACCTGACGAAACATCCACCACTAGTGCACCAGAAACATCTACAACAACAGAGACTTCCACAATCACGACACCTGATGAAACATCCACCACTAGTGCACCAGAAACATCTACAACAACAGAGACTTCCACAATCACGACACCTGATGAAACATCCAGCACTAGTGCACCAGAAACATCTACAACAACAGAGACTTCCACAATCACGACACCTGATGAAACATCCATCACTAGTGCACCAGAAATATCTACAACAACAGAGACTTCCACAATGACGACTCCTGATAAAACATCCACCACTAGTTTAACAGAAACATCTACAACAACACAGACTTCCACAATCACCACTGCTGATGAAACATCCACTACTAGTTTATCAGAAACATCTACATCAACAGAGACTTACACAATAATGACTCCTGATGAAACATCCACCACTAGTTTAGCAGAAACATCTACAAAAACACAGACTTTCACAATCACGACACCTGTTGAAACATCCACCACTAGTTTAGTAGAAACATCTACAACAACAGAGACTTCAACAATCATGACTCCAGATAAAAACATCCACCACTAGTGCAATAGAAACATCTACAACATCAGAGACTTCCACAATCATGACTCCTGATGAAACATCCACCACTAGTGCACCAGAAACATCTACAACAACAGAGATTTCCACAATAACGATTCCTGCTGAAACATCCATCACTAGTACACCGGAAACATCTACATCAACAGAGACTTCCACAATCACGACTCCTGCGGAAACATCTACAACAACAGAGGCTTCTACAATCACAACTCCTGATGAAACATCCACCACTAGTGCACCAGAAACATCTACAATATCAGAGACTTCCACAACAAAGATTCCTGATGAAACATCCACCACTAGTGCAGCAGAAACATCTACAACAACAGAGACTTCCACAATCACGACACCTGATGAAACATCCACCACTAGTGCACCAGAAACATCTACAACAACAGAGACTTCCACAATCATGACACCTGATGAAACATCCACCACTAGTGCACCAGAAACATCTACAACAACAGAGACTTCCACAATCACGACACCTGATGAAACATCCAGCACTAGTGCACCAGAAACATCTACATCAACAGAGACTTCCACAATCACGACACCTGATGAAACATCCACTACTAGTGCACCAGAAACATCTACAACAACAGAGACTTCGACAATGACGACTCCTGATGAAACATCCACCACTAGTTTAGCAGAAACATCTACTACAACAGAGATTTCCACAATCACCAGTCCTGATGAAACATCCACTACTAGTTTATCAGAAACATCTACATCAACAGAGACTTACACAATCATGACTCCTGATGAAACATCCACCACTAGTTTAGCAGAAACATCTACAAAAACACAGACTTTCACAATCACGACACCTGATGAAAACATCCACCACTAGTTTAGTAGAAACATCTACAACAACAGAGACTTCAACAATCATGACCCCAGATAAAATATCCACCGCTAGTGCAATAGAAACATCTACAACAACAGAGACTTCCACAATCACAACTCCTAAAGAAACAACCACCACTAGTTTAGCAGAACCATCTATAACAACAGAGACTTCCACAATCACAACTCCTGATGAAACAACCACCACTAGTGCACCAGAAACATCTACAAGAACAGAGACTTCCACAATCATGACTCCTGCTGAAGCATCCACCACTACTGCAGCAGAACCATCAACAACAACAGAGACTTCCACAATCATGACTCCAGATAAAACATCCACCACTAGTGTAATAGAAATAATCTACAACATCAGAGACTACCACAATCATGACTCCTGATGAAACATCCACCACTAGTGCACCAGAAACATCTACATCAACAGAGACTTCCACAATCATGACTCCTGCTGAAACATCCACCACTAGTTTTAGCAGAAACCTCTACAAAAAACAGACTTTCACAATCACGACACCTGATGAAACATCCACCACTAGTTTAGCAGAAACATCTACATCAACAGAGACTTACACAATCACAGCTCCTGCCGAAACATTTACAACAACAGAGACTTCCACAATCACAACTCCTGATGAAACATCCACTACTAGTGCACCAGAAAACATCTACAACAACAGAGTCTTCCACAGTCATGACTCCTGCTGAAACATTTACAACAACAGAGACTTCCACAATCACGACACCTGATGAAACATCCACCACTAGTTTAGCAGAAACATCTACAACAACAGAGACTTCCACAATCACCACTCCTGATGAAACATCCACCACTAGTTTATCAGAAACATCTACATCAACAGAGACTTACACAATCACAGCTCCTGCTGAAGCATTTACAACAACAGAGACTTCCACACCATGACTCCTGATGAAATATACACCACTAGTGTAGCAGAAACATCTAAATCAACAGAGACTTCCACAATCATGACTACTGATGAAGCATCCACCACTAGTGCACCAGAAACATCTGCAACATCAGAGACTTCCATAATCATGACTCCTGATGAAACATCAACCACTAGTGCACCAGAACCATCAACAACAACAGAGACTTCCACAATCATGACTCCTGATGAAACATCCACCACTAGTGCACCAGAAACATCTACATCAACAGAGACTTCCACAATCATGACTTCTGCTGAAACATCCACCACTAGTTTAGCAGAAACATCTACAAAAACACAGACTTTCACAATCACGACACCTGATGAAACATCCACCACTAGTTCAGCAGAAACATCTACATCAACAGAGACTTACACAATCACAGCTCATGCTGAAACATTTACAACAACAGAGACTTCCACAATCACAACTCCTGATGAAACATCCACTACTAGTGCACCAGAAACATCTACAACAACAGAGTCTTCCACAATCATGACTCCTGCTGAAACATTTACAACAACAGAGACTTCCACAATCACGACACCTGATGAAACATCCACCACTAGTTTAGCAGAAACATCTACAACAACAGAGACTTCCACAATCACCACTCCTGATGAAATATCCACCACTAGTTTATCAGAAACATCTACATCAACAGAGACTTACACAATCACAGCTCCTGCTGAAGCATTTACAACAACAGAAACTTCCACAACCATGACTCCTGATGAAATATACACCACTAGTGTAGCAGAAACATCTAAATCAACAGAGACTTCCACAATCATGACTACTGATGAAGCATCCACCACTAGTGCACCAGAAACATCTGCAACATCAGAGACTTCCATAATCATGACTCCTGATGAAACATCAACCACTAGTGCACCAGAAACATCTACAACAACAGAGACTTCCACAAAGACGACTCCTGATGAAACATTTACAACAACAAAGACTTCCACAATCATGACTCCTGCTGAAGCATCAACCACTATTGCAGCAGAACCATCAACAACAACAGAGACTTCCACAATCATGACTCCAGATAAAACATCCACCACAATTGCAATAGAAATTTCTACAACATCGGAGACTTCCACAATCACGACTACCGCTGAAACATCCATTACTAGTACACCGGAAACATCTACAACAACAGAGACTTCCACAATCACAACTCCTGATGAAACATCTAACACAAGTTTAGCAGAAACACCTACAACAACAGAGGCTTCCACAATTACAACTCCTGATGAAACATCCACCACTAGTGCAGCAGAAACATCTACAACAACAGAGACTTCAACAATCATGACTCCTGCTGAAACATCCACCACTATTGCAGCAGAAACATTAACAACAACAGAGACTTCCACAATCATGACTCCAGATAAAACATCCACCACTAATGCAATAGAAACATCTACAACATCAGAGACTTCCACAATCATGACTCCTGCTGAAACATCTACAACAACAGAGACTTCTACAATCACAACTCCTAATGAAACATCCACCACTACTGCACCAGAAACATCTACAACAACAGAGACTTCCACAATCACAACTCCTGATGAAACATCCACCACTAGTTTAGTAGAAACATTTACAACAATAGAGACTTCCACAATCACAACTCCTGATGAAACATATACCACTAGTTTAGCAGAAACACCTACAACAACAGAGACTTCCACAATCACAACTCCTGATGAAACATCCACCACTAGTGCAGCAGAAAAACTAGTACAAACAACAGAGACTTCAACAATCATGACTCCTGCTGAAGCATCCACCACTATTTCAGCAGAACCATCAACAACAACAGAGACTTCCACAATCACAACTCCTGATAAAACATCCACCACTAGTGCACCAAAAACATCTACAACAATAGAGACTTCCACAATCATGACTCCTGCTGAAGCATCCACCACTATTGCAGCAGAACCATCAACAACAGAGACTTCCACAATCATGACTCCAGATAAAACATCCACCACTAGTGCAATAGAAACATCTACAACATCAGAGACTTCCACAATCACGACTCCTGCTGAAACATCCATCACTAGTACACCGGAAAACTCTACATCAACAGAGACATCCACGATCATGACTCCTGCTGAAACATCCATCAGTAGTTTTAGTAGAAACATCTACAACAACAGAGACTTACACAATCACAACTCCTGATGAAACATCCACCACTAGTTTATCAGAAAAATCTACATCAACAGAGACTTACACAATCACAACTCCTGCTGAAACATTTACAACAACAGAGACTTCCACAACCTTGACTCCTGCTGAAACATCCACCACTAGTGAGGCAGAAACATCTAAATCAACAGAGACTTCCACAATCATGACTACTGATGAAGCATCCACCACTATTGCAATAGAAATTTCTTACAACATCAGAGACTTCCAAAATCATGACTCCTGCGGAAACATCTACAACAACAGAGACTTCTACAATCAGAACTCCTGATGAAACATCCACCACTAGTTTAGTAGAAACATTTACAACAATAGAGACTTCCACAATCACAACTCCTGATGAAACATATACCACTACTGCACCAGAAATATCTACAACAACAGAGACTTCCACAATCATGATTTCTGATGAAACATCCACCACTAGATTAGCAGAAACATCTACAACAACAGAGACTTCCACAATCACAACTCCTGATGAAACATCCACCACTAGTTTAGTAGAAACATCTACAACAATAGAGACTTCCACAATCACAACTCCTGATGAAACATCTACCACTAGTTTAGCAGAAACACCTACAACAACAGAGACTTCCACAATCACAACTCCTGATGAAACATCCACCACTAGTGCAGCAGAAACTAGTACAACAACAGAGACTTCAACAATCATGACTCCTGCTGAAGCATCCACCACTATTTCAGCAGAACCATCAACAACAACAGAGACTTCAACAATCATGACTCCTGCTGAAACATCCACCACTATTGCATAAAATGTATTAACAAAAACATACAATTACACAATAATGAATCCATAAAAAACGTCCACCACTAATGCAATAGAAACATCTACAACATCAGAGACTTCCACAATCATGACTCCTGCTGAAACATCTACAACAACAGAGACTTCTACAATCACAACTCCTGATGAAACATCCACCACTACTGCACCAGAAACATCTACAACAACAGAGACTTCCACAATCACAACTCCTGATGAAACATCCACCACTAGTTTAGTAGAAACATTGACAACAATAGAGACTTCCACAATCACAACTCCTGATGAAACATATACCACTAGTTTAGCAGAAACACCTACAACAACAGAGACTTCCACAATCACAACTCCTGATGAAACATCCACCACTACTTTAGCAGAAAAATCTACAACAACAGAGACTTCAACAATCATGACTCCTGCTGAAGCATCCACCAGTATTTCAGCAGAACCATCAACAACAACAGAGACTTCCACAATCATGACTCCAGATAAAACATCCACCACTAGTGCACCAGAAACATCTACAACAACAGAGACTTCCACAATCATGACTCCTGCTGAAGCATTCAACACTATTGCAGCAGAACCATCAACAACACCAGAGACTTCCACAATCATGACTCCAGATAAAACATCCACCACTAGTGCAATAGAAACATCTACAACATCAGAGACTTCCACAATCACGACTCCTGCTGAAACATCCATCACTAGTACACCGGAAACATCTATATCAACAGAGACATCCACGATCATGACTCCTGCTGAAACATCCATCAGTAGTTTAGTAGAAACATCTACAACATCAGAGACTTCCACAATCACCACTCCTGATGAAACATCCACCACTAGTTTATCAGAAACATCTACATCAACAGAGACTTACACAATCACAACTCCTGCTGAAACATTTACAACAACAGAGACTTCCACAACCTTGACTCCTGCTGAAACATCCACCACTAGTGAGGCAGAAACATCTAAATCAACAGAGACTTCCACAATCATGACTACTGATGAAGCATCCACCACTATTGCAATAGAAATTTCTACAACATCAGAGACTTCCAAAATCATGACTCCTGCGGAAACATCTACAACAACAGAGACTTCTACAATCAGAACTCCTGATGATACATCCACCACTAGTTTAGTAGAAACATTTACAACAATAGAGACTTCCACAATCACAACTCCTGATGAAACATATACCACTACTGCACCAGAAATATCTACAACAACAGAGACTTCCACAATCATGATTTCTGATGAAACATCCACCACTAGATTAGCAGAAACATCTACAACAACAGAGACTTCCACAATCACAACTCCTGATGAAACATCCACCACTAGTTTAGCAGAAACATTTACAACAATAGAGACTTCCACAATCACAACTCCTGATGAAACATATACCACTAGTTTAGCAGAAACACCTACAACAACAGAGACTTCCACAATCACAACTCCTGATGAAACATCCACCACTAGTGCAGCAGAAACTAGTACAAAAACAGAGACTTCAACAATCATGACTCCTGCTGAAGCATCCACCACTATTTCAGCAGAACCATCAACAACAACAGAGACTTCCACAATCATGACTCCAGATAAAACATCCACCACTAGTGCAATAGAAAGATCTAAATTGTCAGAGACTTCCACAATCACGACACCTGATGAAACACCCAGCACTAGTGCAACAGAAACATCTACAACAACAGAGACTTCCACAATGACGACTCCTGATGAAACATCCACCACTAGTTTAGCAGAAACATCTACAACAACAGAGACTTACACAATCACAACTCCTGATGAAACATCCACCACTAGTTTATCAGAAACATCTACAACAACACAGACTTCCACAATCACGACACCTGATGAAACATCCACCACTAGTTTAGTAGAAACATCTACAACAACAGAGACTTCAACAATCATGACTCCTGCTAAAGCATCTACCACTATTGCAGCAGAACCATCAACAACAACAGAGACTTCCATAATCATGACTCCAGATAAAACATCCACCACTAGTGCAATAGAAACATCTACAACATTAGAGACGTCCACAATCATGACTCCTGATGAAACATCCACCACTAGTGCACCAGAAACTTCTATAACAACAGAGATTTCCACAATCACATTTCCTGCTGAAACATCCATCACTAGTACACCGGAAACATCTACATCAACAGAGACTTCCACAATCACGACTCCTGCGGAAACATCTACAACAACAGAGGCTTCTACAATCACAACTCCTGATGAAACATCCACCACTAGTGCACCAGAAACATCTACAAAAACAGAGACTTCCACAATCATGATTCCTGATGAAACATCCACCACTAGTGCACCAGAAACATCTACAACATCAGAGACTTCCACAATCACAACTCCTGATGAAACATCCACCACTAGTTTAGCAGAACCATCTATAACAACAGAGACTTCCACAATCACAACTCCTGATAAAACATCCACCACTAGTGCACCAGAAACATCTACAACATCAGAGACTTCCACAATCACGACTCCTGCTGAAACATCAACCACTACTGAAGCAGAACCATCAACAACAACAGAGACTTCCATAATCATGACTCCAGATAAAACATCCACCACTAGTGCAACAGAAACATCTACAACACCAGAGACTTCCACAATCATGACTCCTGATGAAACATCCACCACTAGTGCACCAGAAACATCTATAACAACAGAGATTTCCACAATCACATTTCCTGCTGAAACATCCATCACTAGTACACCGGAAACATCTACATCAACAGAGACTTCCACAATCATGACTCCTGCTGAAACATCCATCAGTAGTTTAGTAGAAACATCTACAACATCAGAGACTTCCACAATCTCCACTCCTGATGAAACATCCACCACTAGTTTATCAGAAACATCTACATCAACAGAGACTTACACAATCACAACTCCTACTGAAACATTTACAACAACAGAGACTTACACAATCATGACTCCTGCTGAAACATCCACCACTAGTGAGGCAGAAACATCTAAATCAACAGAGACTTCCACAATCATGACTACTGATGAAGCATCCACCACTAGTGCAATAGAAACATCTTCAACATCAGAGACTTCCACAATCATGACTCCTGATGAAACATCAACCACTAGTGCACCAGAAACATCTACACCAACAGAGAGATCCACAATCACAACAGCTCCTGCTGAAACATCCACCACTAGTGTAGCAGAAATATCTTCACTAACAGAGACTTTTAAAATCACAACAACTGCGGCTGAAACCTCCACCACTAATGCAGGCGAAAGATATTCAACAACAGAAACTTCCACAATGACAACAACTCCTGCTGAAACACCCACAATTAGTGCAACAGAAACATCTACAACAACAGACACTTCCACTATAACGATTCCTACTGAAACATCCACCACTAGTGCAGAAAAAACACCTGCAACAACAGAGACTTCCACAATAATGACTCCTGCTGAAACATCCACCATTAGTTTAGTAGAAATATCTTCAACAACAGAGACTTCCACAATCACAACAATTCCTGCTGAAACATCCACTATCAGTGTACCAGAAACATCTACTACAAAAGAGACTTCCACAATCACAACAACTACAGCTAAAATATCCATCATAAGTGAAGCAGAAACATCTATACCAACAGAGAGATCAACAATCACAACAACTCCTTCTGAAACATCCACCACTAATGTAGTAGGATCATTTTCAACAACAGTGACTTCCACAGTCATGACAAGTCCAGCTGAAACATCCACTATCAGTGTAGCAGAAACATCTTCAACAAAGGAGACTTTCACTTTCACGACTCCTGCTGAAACATCCACCACTAGTGTAGCAGAAATATCTTCACCAACAGAGACTTTTAAAATCACAACAACTGCGGCTGAAACATCCACCACTAATGCAGCCGAAAGATATTCAACAACAGAAACTTCCACAATGACAACAACTCCTGCTGAAACACCCACAATTAGTGCAACAGAAACATCTACAACAACAGACACTTCCACTATAACGACTCCTACTGAAAAATCCACCACTAGTGCAGAAAAAACAGCTGCAACAACAGAGACTTCCACAATAATGACTCCTGCTGAAACATCCACCATTAGTTTAGTAGAAATATCTTCAACAACAGAGACTTCCACACTCACAACAACTTCTCCTGAAACATCCACCACCAGTACTGCAGAAACATATACAACGAGGGAGACTTCCACAAAAATAACAACTCCTGCTGAAACACCCACCATTAGTGCAACAGAAACATCTACAACAACAGACACTTCCACTGTAATGACTCCTACTGAAACATCCTCAACTAGTGCAGAAAAAACATCTACAATAACAGAGTCTTCCACAATCACAACTCCTGCTGAAACATCCACTATTAGTTTAGCAGAAACATCTACAACAACAGAGACTTCCACAATCACAACAATTTCCAGTGAAACATCCACTATCAGTGCTGCAGAAATATCTACAACAACAGAGACTTCCACAATCACAACTGCTTCTGAAACATCCACTACTAGTGTAGCAGAAACATCTACAACAATGGAGCCTGTATATGAAGTGAAAATAAAGCTGGAGTTCCGCTCTAAAGATTCATTCATAGAAGACCTCAATGATAGACAGTCTCCTGCTTTCAAAAACAGGGCTACGCTCGTTCAGGATATTGTGAGTTCAAACCCACATACTGTATTCACTATATAATCATTCAAATTATAAACAGCAATTACATTTAATTAATCATATATACTTTATATTTCTCATAGTTTTAAAAGAGTTCATTGTAACTGTCTGTATTTTTTTTTACAGCTTACACTTCTTTTCAAGAAGTTTGATTCCTTCCTTAGGGTCACTGTACTACTATTCAGGTAAATACTGAATACTTCAATTCATTTTAAATACAATGCCTGTGTGTATTATTTCAAATCTGAGAGATAACAAATACATGTGATTGACCCATTCATTAGTTATATGATAGTATTTCTAAAAAAATTGTATTTCAGAAAGGGATCGGTCATTACCACATCAGAACTCGCTTTCAACTCTACACAGAATGTCCCATCAGAACTCCAAATTGCAGAAAAATTACTGAGTGACAATAAAACTTTCTATGCCCTGAACATAGCTTCTTTCTCAGTTAATAATACAGGTATGTCTGACAATGTATTAAAAGCAAAATGTTTGAAAAACCTTGTATTGTGCATATGTGAGACATTTGTTTAGACTGTAATAATGGTCAGATTAGACATGGCTTTACATAAACTTTGATTTTTCATAAATATTCTTATAAAAGCCTGCAGACAAAATGTACACACAATTGTTTTCTTTTGTCATTACTTTTATGAGTGCCTTTTAAATTGATAAGTCTTTTTTTATGAAACAAAAACAGAATATCTATCAACAACCACAACTCCTGCGGCAACATCTACAACAAAAACAGAGCCGTCCACAATCATAACAACTGCAACTGAAACATCCACTACTAGTGCAGCAGAAATATTTACAACAGAGATTTCCACAGTCATAACAACTCCAGCTGAAACATCCACTACTAGTGCAGCAGAAATATCTACAGAAACAGAGACTTCCTCAATTACAACAACTGTGACTGAAACATCCTCAACTAGTACAGCAGAAACATCTACAACAGAGACTTCCACAATCATAACAACTCCACCTGAAACATCCACCACTAGTGCTACAGCAACATCTTCAACAACAGAGACTTCCACAATCACAACAATTCCTGCTGAAATATCCACAATCAGTGTAGCAGAAACATCTACAACAATGGAGACTTCCACAACAACGACTCCTGCTGAAACATCCACTACTGGTGCAGCAGAAAAATCTACTACACAGATATCCACCATCACAACAATTCCTGCCGAAACATCCACCACTAGTGATGTAGAAACGTCTTCAATAATGGAGACTCCCACATTCACGACTACTGCTGAAACATCCACCACTAGTGCACCAGAAACATCTACTACAAAAGAGACTTCCACAATCACAACAAATCCAGCTGAAATATCCACTATCAGTGAAACACCCACAATTAGTGCAACACAAACACCTACAACAACAGACACTTCCACTATAACGACTCCTACTGAAACATCCACCACTAGTGCAGAAAAAACATCTACAACAACAGAGACTTCCACAATCAAAATAATTTCTGCTGAAACATCCACCACTAGTGCAGCAGAAACATCTTCAACAACAGAGAAGTCCACAATCACAAGAATTCCTGCTGAAATATCCACTATCAGTGTAGCAGAAAACATACAACAATGGAGACTTTCACAATCATGACTCCTGCTGAAAAATCCACTATTAGTGTAGCAGAAATATCTTCAACAACAGAGACTTCCACACTCACAACAACTTCTGCTGAAACATCCACTTTAAGTGTAGCAGAAACATATACAACAACAGAGACTTTCACAATTACAACGACTCCTGCTGAAACATCCACTTTAAGTGTAGCAGAAACATATACAACAACAGAGACTTTCACAATTACAACGACTCCTGCTGAAACATCCACCACTAATGCAGCAGAAACATTTACAACAACAGAGACTTCCACAATCACTACTCCTACTGAAACATCCACCACTAGTGAAGCAGAAACATCAACTACCAAAGAAACTTCCACAGTCACGAATCCTGCTGAAACATCCGCTACTAGTGCAGCAGAAACTTCTACAACAACAGGGACTTCCACAATTCCAACAATTCCTGTTGAAACATACACCACTAGTGCAGCAGAAATATCTTTAACAACAGAGACTTCAACATTCACAACACCTGCGGCTGAAACATCCACTATTAGTGTAGCAGAAACATCTATAACAACAGAGACTACTACAATCACATCTTCTCCTGCTGAAACATCCACCACTAGTGTAGCAGAAATATTTTCAACAACAGAGATTCCCACAATTATAACAACTCCAGCTAAAACATCCACTATCAGTGTAGCAGAAACATCTACAACAATGGAAACTACCACATCCACGACTCCTCCTGAAACATCCACCACTAGTGCAGCAGAAACATCTTCAACAACAGAAACTTCCACAATCACAACAATTCCTAATGAAATATCCACTATCAGTGTAGCAGAAACATCTACAACAATGGAGACTTTCACAATCATGACTCCTGCTGAAAAATCCACTATTAGTGTAGCAGAAATATCTTCAACAACAGAGACTTCCACACTCACAACAACTTCTGCTGAAACATCCACTTTTAGTGTAGCAGAAACATATACAACAACAGAGACTTTCACAATTACAACAACTCCTGCTGAAACATCCACCACTAATGCAGCAGAAATATCTACAACAAAAGAGACTTCCACAATCACTACTCCTGCTGAAACATCCACCACTAGTGAAGCAGAAACTTCTACAACAACAGGGACTTCCAGAATTCCAACAATTCCTGCTGAAACATCCACCAGTAGTGCAGCAGAAACATCTTTAACAACAGAGACTTACACAACAACGACTCCTGCTGAAACATCCACTACTAGTGCAGCAGAAAAATCTACTACACAGATATCCACCATCACAACAATTCCTGCTGCTGAAACATCCACCACTAGTGCTGCAGAAACGTCTTCAACAACAGAGACTTCCACAATCACAACAATTCCTGCTGAAACCTTTACTATCAGTGTAACAGAAACATCTACAACAACAGAGAGTTCCACAATCACAACAATTCCAGCTGAAACATCCAAGATCAGTGCAGCAGAAATATCGACAACAGAGACTTCAACAATCACAATAATTCCAGCTGAAACATCCACTACTAGTGCAGCAGAAACATCTAGAACAACAGAGACTTCCACAATAATAACAAATGCTGAAAAATCCACCACTAGTGCAGCAGAAACATCTACAACAACAGAGACTTCCATAATCACTACTCCTGCTGAAATATCTACTATCAGTGAAGCAGAAACATCTACAACAAAAGAGACTTCCACAATCACCACTCCTGCTGAAATATCCACTATCCGTGTAGCAGAAACATCTACAACAACACAGACTTCAACTATCAAATCAACTACACCTGAAATATCCACCCCTAGTGAAGCAGAAATATCTACTACAAAAGAGACATCCACAATCATGACTCCTGATGAAACATCCTCCGTTAGTGTAGCAGAAATATCTTCACAACAGAGACTTCCACAATCCCAACATTACCTGCTGAAACACCCCCACAACTAGTGCAGCAGAAACATCTTCTACAACAGAGAATTCCACAATAAAGACTCCTGCTGAAACATTCACCACTAATGCAGCAGAAACATCTACAACAACAGAGATTTCCACAATCACTACTCCTGCTGAAACATCCACTACTAGTGCAGCAGAAACTTCTACAACAACAGAGACTTCCAGAATCCCAACAATTCCTGTTGAAACATCCACCAGTAATGCAGCAGAAACATCTTTAACAACAGAGACTTCCACAATCCCAACAATTCCTGCTGAAACACCCACCACTAGTGCAAAAGAAACATCTACTACAACAGAGACTTCCACAACAACGACTCCTGCTGAAACATCCACTACTAGTATAGCAGAAAAATCTCCTACACAGATATCCACCATCACATCAATTCCTGATGAAACATCCACCACTAGTGATGCAGAAACATCTTCAACAACAGAGACTTCCACAATCACAAAAATTCCTGCTGAAACATCCACCACTAGTGAGGCAGAAACGTCTTCAACAGAGACTTCCACAATCACAACAATTCCTGCTGAAACCTTTACTATCAGTGTAACAGAAACACATCTAGCAACAACAGAGACAATCACAACATTCGGCAGCTGAAACATCCGCCTACTAGTGCATGCAGAAACATCTACAAGAATACAGACCCCTCCACAACATGAGACAGTACTGCTGAAGAAACATCCAGCACTAGTTGCAGCAGAAACATCTACAAACAAACAGAGAAATCTCCACAATCACGACTCCTGCTGTAACATCCAGCACTAGTGCAACTTAGTTCAGAAAACATCTACAACAACAGAGACTTCCACACATCAAGCCTCCTGCTGAAAACATCCACTACTAGTTGCAGCAGAAAGAAACAATTACAACACCTGAGACAGACCGTCAAATATATGACAATGCTGAAACAAAAAATCCACCACTAGTGGCAGCAGAAACAATTACACACAACAGAGACTTCACAATAATAAGACAATATGCTGAAACATTAACCACTAGTGCATCAGAAACATCTACAACAACAGAGACTTCCACAGTCATGACTTCTGCTGAAAACATTAACCATCAGTGCAACAGAAACATCTACAACAACAGAGAGCTTCCACAAAAAAACGACTTCTGCTGAAACAATCTACTAATCAGTGAAACAGAAATATCTTTCAGCAAAAGAGACTTCCAACATTCACAACACCTCCGGCTGAAACACCCACCACTAGTGTAAATAGCAGAAATATTTTCAACAACAGAGACTTCAACATTCACACACACCTCCTGCTGAAACATCCACTATTAGTGTAGCAGAAAGACATCTATAAACAACAGAGACTACTACCAATCACACCTTCTCCTGCTAAAACATCTCACAATCAGTGTAGCAGAAATATGTCTGTGTTCAACAACAGAGACTTCTTCCAATGGCACAACAATTCCTGCTGAAACGCTTCCTACTATCAGTGTAGCAGAAACATCTACAACAATGGAGACTTCACACAATCACTACTCCTGCTGAAACATCCACTATTAGTGTAGCAGAAATATCTTAAACAACAGAGATTTCCACAATCACTGCTTCCTGCTGAAACATCCACCTCTAATGCAGCAGAAACATTTACAACAACAGAGACTTCCACAATCACTGCTCCTGCTGAAACATCCACGACTAGTGGAACAGAAACATCTACAACAACAGAGACTTCCACAAACACAACTCCTGCTGAAACATTTTACACATAGAGACTTCAGAAACCATCTACATCTACTGAAACATCCACCCACTATGCGGCAGAAGAACAATCTACACACAATAAGACTTCCACAATCACCCATGACTCATATCTGAAACATTTAGTGTAGGCAGAAACATCTAAATCAACAGAGCTTCCACAATCATGACTACTGATGAAATATCCACCACTAGTGAGGCAGAAACATCTACAACAATAGAGACTTCCACAATCATGACTCCTGATGAAATATACACCACTAGGCAGCAGAAACATCTAAATGTCAGAGACTTCCACAATCCACACTCATGACTGACTGATGAAACATCCACCACTAGTGCACAGCAGAAACATCTGCAACATCAGAGACTTCCACAATCCATCCACTCCTGATGAAACATCCACCACTAGTGCACCAGAACCATCTACAATGTCAGAGACTTCCACAATCAACTCGACAACCCTCATGAAACATCCACCACTAGTGCACCAGAAACATTTACAACAACAGAGACTTCCACAATCATGATTCCTGAGAAACATCCACCACTAGTGCACCAGAAACATCTATAACCAACAGAGGACTTCCAAAATCACAACGTCCTGCAGGTGCAACAACCCACCACTAGTGCAGCAGAAACATCTACAACAACCAGAGACTTCCACAATCACGACTCCTGCTGAAACTATCCAACACTAGTGGCACCAGACCGCATCTACATACAACAGAGGACTTCCACACGTTTGTGACGACTCCTGCTGAAACATCCATTACTAGTTACAGCCGAAGAACATCCTACATCAAACAATAGACTTCACACAATAGTTTACGACTCACTCGCTGAAACATCCACCACTAGTTTAGCAGAAACATCTACAAAAAAACAGAGACTTCCACCAATCACTCATGAAAGACCACCTGATGAAACATCCACCGACTTAGTTTAGCAGATAAACATCTACAATCAACAGAGACTTCAACAATCACCACTCCTGATGAAACAGCATGCACCACTAGTCGTAGAAGAAACATCTACATCAACAGAGACTTACACAAATCACAGCTCCTGCTGAAACATCCACCACAAGTGGACACAGAAGATCACCTCAATCACAGAGACCGTCCATGACATGCCTGCTGAAACATCATCCACCCACTAGTGAGGTGCAGAAACATCTAGCAGACAATAGACTCTCACTTCGCACAATCATGACAGCCTGATGACACATGGCAGCCATTCCCACACGAGTGACTATGCAGAAACAGGCTTAAATCAACAGAGACTTCCACTCAATCATGACTACTGATTGCCAGCATCCACCGCGGAGTGTAACCAGAAACATCTGCAACAATCAGAGACTTCCATAATCATGACTCCTCATGATGAAACATCAACCACTAGTGCACCAGAACCAAAATCGTACAATAGTGCAGAGACTTTGCCACAATCACGACACCAGCACCCTACCGCATGAAAACATTCAGCACTAGTGCAATGAGAAAAAACATCTACAACAAACAGAGACTTCCACAAAGACTCCTGATGGAAACACCCCCACTATGATAGAAACATTACAACAAGAAGAGACTTTCCACATCATGACTCCTGCTGAAGCATCAACCACTATTTGCAGCGAAACCATCACACAACAAAAGAGACTTCCACAATCACTCGACTCCTCCGATAAAACCATCCACCACTATTGCACCCAGAGAAATTTCTACAACATCAGAGACTTCCACAATATGACTCCTGATGAAACAACCCACCACTAGTGGACCAGAAACATCTAGAACAACAGAGACTTGCATTCCACAATCACGACTCCTGCTGAAACATCCACATGTACTAGTACACCGGGAAACATCTAGCAACAAACAGGAGACTTCCAGGCAATCACACAATCTGATGAAATATCTACCACAAGTTTAGCAGAAACACCTACAACAACAGAGACTTTTCCACAATCACAAACTCCTGATGAAACGATCACATCCACTAGGTCATGCCAGCAGAAAAACATCTACAACACAGAGACTTCAACACATCATGACTCCTGCTGAAACATCCACCACTATTGCAGCAGAACCATACAACAACCAACAGAGACTTCCCCAATCATGACTCCAGATAAAACATCCACCACTAATGCAATAGAAACATCTGACAACATCAGAGACTTCCACAATCATGACTCCTGCGGAAAACATCTACAACAACAGAGACTTCTACAACAATCACAAACTCCATGATGAAAACATCCACCACTAGTGCACCGGAAACATCTACAACAAACAGAGAGCTTCCCCAATGCATGATTCCTGACGAAACATATACCACTAGTTTAGCAGAAAACACCACCTAGGCAACACAGAGACTATCCACAATCACAACTCCTGATGAAACATCGCACCACAGTGGGCAAGTCCAGAAACGACTAGTACAACAACAGAGACTTCAACAAATCATGACTCCTGCTGAAGTGCATCTCTATCCACTATTGCAGCAGAACCATCTAACAACAAAAAGAGAGCTTCCATAATCATGACTCCAGATAAAACATCCACCAATAGTGCAATAGAAACATCTACAACATCAGAGAATTCCACAATCATGACTCCTGTTGAAAAATCCACCACTAGTGCACCAGAACTATCATCTATAACAACTGAGATTTCCAATCAATTTCCTGCTGTACTTCACAACATAACATCAGCTGGACACCGGCAAACATCTTATATCAACAGAGACGTCCACAATCACCGACTCTGCAGAAACATCTACAACAACAGAGGCTTCTACACTCACAACTCCGATGAAACATCCACCACTCGTTGCAACAAACAACATCTACAGACAACAGAGATTGCTAGGCAATCATGATTTCCTGATGAAACATCCACCACTAGTGCCCAGCAGAAACACCTACAACAACAGAGACTTCCACAATCAAAACTCCTGATGAATCATCCACCACTAGTGCACCAGAAACATCTACAACATCAGAGACTTCCACAATCAGAGAATCCTGATGAAGCATCCACCACGAAATGGTGCAGCAGAACCATCAACAACAAACAGAGACGACTCCACTGAATCATGACTCAACAGATTCCAAAACACGGAAACATCGCATCGTAGTTTTAGCAGAACCATCTATAACAACAGAGACTTCCACAATGATCACCACTCCTGATAAAACATCCACCACATAGTGCACCAGAAACATCGCTACATTACAACAGAGACTTCCACAATCATGACTCCTGCTGAAGCATCCACCACTATTGCAGCAGAACATCAAACAAACAACAGCGACTTCCCACAATCACTGACTCCAGAATGAAAACACCCACCATAGTGCAATAGAAAACATCTACAACATCAGAGACTTCCACAACATCGACTCCTGAGGAAACATCTACACTATTGCACAGAGACTTCCAAAATCATGGACGTCCTGCTGACGAACCTCATGAACATCCGATCAGTAGTTAGTAGAAACATCTCACAACAGAGAGAGGACTTCACAACAGCACCACTCCTGATGAAAAATCCACCACAGTTTTATCAGAAACAATCTACATCAACAGAGACTTACAACAATCACAAACTCCTGCTGAAAACATGGTACAACGACAGAGACTTCCACAAACACAGACTCCTGCTGAAAAAATCACCAATAGTGAGCAGCAGAAACATCGCTAATCAACATAGGACTTCCACAAACATGACTATGATGAATCACTCCACCACTAGTGCAATAGAAACATCGGCAACATCAGAGACTTCCACAATCAAATGACTCCTTGCATGAACATACACCACTAGTGCCACCAGAAATGTCATCTACAATGTCAGAGACTTCCACAACAACGACACCTCATGAAACATCCCACCACAAGTGAAGCAGAAACATCTACACCAACAGAGAGATCCACAACACAAACAGGCTCCTGGCTGAAACATCACACCACTAGTGTAGCAGAAATATCTTCAACAACAGAGACTGTTTACAATCACAACAACTGACGGCTGAAACATCCACCATAATGCAGGCGAAATATTCAACAACAAAAGGAAACTTCACAATGACCAACTACACCTGCTGAAAACACCACAACTAGTGCAACATGAAACATCTTACAACAACAGACACTTTCCACCTATACACGAATTCCTGACTGAAACATCCACTAATAGTGCAGAACTAAAAAAAAGATGTGCAACAAACAGAGACTTCACAAACAATAATGAACTCAGCTGAAAAATCCACCATTAGTTTAGTTAGAAATGTCTTCGCAGCAACAGAGACTTCCACAATCACACCACTTCCTGCTGAAACATTCCACCACCAGTGCTGCAGAAACATTTCCAGACAACAGAGACTACCACAATCAAATTTCCTGATGAAAAAATCCAACCATTAGTTTAGCAGAAATATCTTCAAACAACAGAGATTTCCACAACAAAAACATACTGATGGCTGAAACATACACTATTATTGTATAGAAAAAATCAAAAACAAAAGACACTTCCACAAGCACGACTCCCTCTAAAAGATCCACCACAGTGACAGCGAGAAAATCTCTGCTCAACAACAGAGAATTTCCACCAATCAAAACCAATTCCTGCTGAAACCTCCATATCATCAGTGTACCCGCAACATCGACTACAAAAGAGACTTATACAATCACCAACAACTACAGCTAAAATACCATCCACAAGTGATAGGCCAGAAACATCATTCTACCAACAAAGAGATCAACATCCAACAACAACTCCTGCTGAAACCAACCTATCCACTATCCGTGTAGAAGAAACATCTACAACAACAGAGACTTCAACTATCAAATCACTCTAAACCTGAATATCCACCCCTAGTTGGAAGCAGAAATATCTACTACAAAAGAGACATCCACAATTCATGACTCCCTCCTGCTGAAACATCCTCCGTGAGTGTAGCAGAAATTATCCTTCAACAACAGAGACTTCCACAATCCCCACAACATTACTGCTGAAACACACCCCAACTAGTGGAACAGAAACAATCTTCTACAACAGAGAATTCCACAATAAAGACTCCTGCTCTAAACATTCACGAACGTAATGATAGCACGAAACATGCTACAACAACAGAACACTTCTCACAATCACTAGATTCTGCTGAAACCCACATCCTGTATTCACTATGTTGAAGCGACTCAAATTCTAACAACAACAGGGACTTCCAGAATTCTAATCAACAATTCCTGTTTCGAAACATTTTTTAAAAGAGTATTGCAACCTGACACATTTTTTTTACCAACGACGACTTCCACAATCCCAACAATACCTGCTGAACCATCCACCACTATTGGAGCAGAAACATTCTACTACCCAATTCGATTTATACATTCCATGAATCCTGCTGAAAACATCCACTACGAGTGCAGCAGAAACCTTCTACAAATAACAGAGACTTCCAGAATTCCACCAGTTCCTGTTTGAAAACATCCCACAGTAATGAAAAAGCCGAAACATGTATTTAAACAACAGAGACTTCCCATCAGAACTCCAACAATTCCTGCTGAAACACCCAACAGTAGTGCAAAAGAAAACATCTACTGACAACAAGAGACTTCCATCAACAACGACTCCTGCTGAAAAATCCCACTACTAGTATAGCCGAAAAAATCTACTACACAGATAATTCACAATCACATCAATTGTGCCTGATGAAACATCCACAACTATTGATGCAGAAACGGTCTTCACAAACAGAGACTTTTCACAATCACAAAAAATTCCTGCTGACAATATGATACCCACTAGTGCTGCAGAAGAAAAACGTACTTCAACAGAGACTTCCACAATCCACAACAATTCCTTATGCCTGAAACCTTTTACTATTGCAATGTAAACAGAAAACATCTACAACACAACAGAGAGTTCACAATCACAACCATCCATCTGAACAATCCTCTACTAGTGCAGCAGAAACATGTACAAGAACAGGGACTTCCACACTGATGACTGCTGAAGAAACAGGAAACATCCAGCCACTACTAGTGCAACAGGAACCCATCTACAACAACAGAGACTTCCCCATATTCACAACAATTCCCTGCTGAAACCTTCACTATCAAGTAGTAACAGAAAATCTACAACAACCGAGAGATTCCACCAAATCACAACAATTCCAGAATGAAACATCCTTACTAGTGCTACCAGAAACATCTTCAAGAACAGGGACTTCCACAAGATGACAATGCTGAGAGAACATCCAGCACTAGTGCAGCAGAAACATCTACAACAACACAGAGACTTCCACAATCAACGACTCCTGTCTGTAAACATCCAACTACTAGTTCAGCAGAAAAATCTACAACAAGTATCCAAAGACTTCCACAATCAAGACTCCTGCTGAAACATCCACTACTAGTGCAGGCAGAAGAAACATTACATACACAGAGCTTCCACAATAATGACAAATTGCTGAAACATCCCCCACTAGTGCACCAGAAACATCTACAACAATCAGAGATAGTTCCACAATAATGACAATTGAGCTGAATATCATTCATTGAACCACTAGTGCAACACGAACATCTACAACAACAGAGACTTCCACAGTCACTACTTCTGCTGAAATATTTACTTATCAAGTGAAACAGAAACATCTACAACAAAGAGTCTTCAACAATCAACGATTCCTGCGAAACAACACCCCAACTACACCTGTAGGCGAAATATTCCCTTTCAACAACAGAGACTTCAACATTCACAACACCTCCAGGAAAACATCCACTATTAGTGTAGCAGAAAGAAAATCTTACACAACACATAGACTACTACCAATCACAGACCTTCTCCTCTAAAACATCTCTGAAAAAGAACCACGCCCCAAAACAACATATGTAAGCAGAAATATTTCAACAACAGAATGACTTCCACAATCACAACAATTCCTGCCTGAAACCTCTTACTATATCAGTGTAGCAAAACATCTACAAATCAATGGCGACTCTCCACAAATCACGACTCCTTGCTGAACATCCACTAGTAGTGTAGCAGAAAATCTATCTTCAACAACAGAGATTTCCACAATCACTATTCTTGCTGAAACATCCACCTCTAATCAGCAGAAACATTACAACAACCGAGACTTCCACAATCACTACTCTGCTGAAACATCCACCACTAGTGGAGCAGAAACATCTACTACCAAAGAGATCTTCTACATCAATGAATTCCTGCTGAAACTCCACACTACTAGTGCAGGCAGAAACTTCTACAACAACAGGGACTTCCATAATCCAACAATTTCCTGTTGAAACATACACCACTAGTACCACAGACACATATTTAACAACAGAGACTTCCACAGACCAAAACCTAGTACCTGCTGCTGAAACATCCACATTAGTGCAAGCAGAAACATCTTTAACGACAGAGTCTACCACAATCCCAACAATTCCTGCTGAAACATCCACCACTAGTGCTGCAGTAAAGTTCTTCCAACAGAGACTTCCCCAATCACACAATTCCTGCTGCAAACCTTTACATATCAGTGGAAACAGAAACATCTACAACAACAGAGACTTCCCAAATCAAGACTCCTGCTGAAACATCCACCACTAGTGCAACAGAAACCCTCTACAACAACAGAGCGCTTCCACAATACTGACAATTGCTGAAAGATTCCCACTAGTGCATCAGAAACATCTACAAACACATGAGACTTTCCACATTCACTACTTCTGCTGAAACATATCTACTATCAGTGAAAGCAGAAAACATCTACAACAAAACGAGTCTTCAACAATACTGATTCCTGCTGAACACCCACCACTAGTGTAGCAGACAAGAATGTATATTTCAACAACCGAGACCTAGTCAACCGATTGCACAACAACTCCGGGTTGAAACATCCACTACTCGTGTAGCAGAAACATCTATAACAACAGAGACTACTACAATCACACCTTCTACTGCTTAAAACATCCCCAACTAGCTGTAGCAGTAACATCTACAACAATGGAGACTTTCACAATTCACCGACTCTCGGCTGAAAACATCCACTATTAGTGTAGCAGAAATATCTTCAACAAACAGAGATTTCCACAGATCACTAATCCTTGCTGAAACATCCACCTCTAATGCAGCAGCAGAAAAATTTACAAACAACAGAGACTTCCACAATTCACTACTTCCCTGCTGAAACATCCACCACTAGTGGCTGCAGAAACATCTACTACCAAACGAGAGATTTCTACAGTCATGACAATTCTGCTGAACCTCCACTACTCAGTGCAGCAGAAACTTCTACAACAACCAGGGCACTTCCAGAATCACAACAATTCCGAGTTGAAACATCACAACTAGTACCACAGACACATATTATCGACACAGAGACTTCCACAAAACGCAACAATACCTGCTGAAACTCCACCACTAGTGCAGCAGAAACATCTTTACACACAGAGTCTTCCACAATCCCCACTATCTCCTGCTGAAACACCCACCACTAGTGCCAAGGAGAAACATAGACTACAACAACAGAGACTTCCAAAACAACGACTCCTGCTGAAACATCCATACTAGTGCAGCAGAAAAATATACTACAAAGATATCCACAATCACCAAAATTTCCTGCTGAAAACATCCACCACTAGTGCTGCAGAAACGTCTTCAACAACAGAGACTCCACAATCACAACATCATGCTGAAACCTCTACTATCAAGGGTTAACACAAACATCTACTACAACCAGAAGAGTTCCCACAATCACAACAATCCCAGCTGAAACATCCACTATTCAGTGCAGCAGAAATATCTACAACAGAGACTTCAACAATCACAATAATTCCAGCTGAAACATCCACTACTAGTGCAGCAGAAACATCTACAACAACAGAGACTTCCATAATCAATACATCCTGCTGAATATCTACGATCAGTGAATCAGCAGAAACACATCTACAACAAAGAGACTTCCACAATCAAATCAACTCACCTGAACATATCCACCCCTAGTGAGGCAGACAAATATCTACTACCAAAGAAACATCCACAATCCCGGTACTCCTGCTGAAACATCCTCCGTAAGTGTAGCAGAAATATCTTCAACAACAGCAGACTTTTCCACAATCCAACAATTACCTGCTGAAACACCCCCACAACTATTGCAAAGAAACATACTACTACAACAGAGAATTCCACAATAACGACTCCTTCTGAAACATCCAGAACTAGTAACAGCATGAAACATCTGCAAACCACAGAGACTTCAAAGATGAATATAGAAGATCGACCATCACTACAATCCTGAAACATCCCCCCACTAGTACAAGCAGAAACATCTTCAACAACAGATACTTCACAATCAACATCAACTCTGCTGAAACTCCCCACAACTTGTGAACAGAAACGTCTACTACACACAGAGAATTCACAAGCACAAAGACTTCCTTCTGAAACCATCCAGAACTCTAGTGCAGCAGAAACATCTCAAACACCAGAGACTTCCACAACAATGACAATTGCTGAAAACATATCCACTCGCTAGTGAATCAGAAACATCTACAACAACAGAGGACTTCCACAATCACTACTTCTGCTGAAATATCTAGCATCAGTGAAACAGAAACATCTACAACAAAAGAGTCTTCAAACAATAACGATTCCTGCTGAAAAATCCACCCCATAGTGTAGCAGAAACATCTATAACAAACAGAGACTGCTACATTCACATCCTTCTCTGCTGAAACACCCAAACACTAGTGCAGCAGAAATATTTTTTCAACAACAGAGAACTTCCACATCACAACAATTCTGGCTGAAACCTCTACTATCAGTGTAGCAAGAACCCCTCTACACCAATGGAGACTTCCACAATCACGACTCCTGCTGAACATCCCAACTATTAGTGTAGTATGAAATATCTATCAACAACAGAGACTTCAACACTCACACAGACTGCAGCTGAAATATCCACTTTTACAGTGTTGCAGAAACATCTACAACAACACGAGTTTTTCAATCACAAAAAACACTATTCCTGCTGAAACTATCCACCTCTAATGCAGCAGAAAAACAACTTTACAACAACAGAGACTTCTACAATAACTACTCCTGCTGAAACATCCACCAAGAAACATCTGCAGAAAATCTTTAACCAACAGAGACTTCACACAATCCCAACAATACCTGCTGAAACATCCACCTACCATTGCAAAAGAACATCTACAAACAACAGAGAATTTCCACAACAACGACTTCCTGC
Source organism: Cyprinus carpio (assembly GCF_018340385.1). Classification (NCBI taxonomy): domain Eukaryota; kingdom Metazoa; phylum Chordata; class Actinopteri; order Cypriniformes; family Cyprinidae; genus Cyprinus; species Cyprinus carpio. The sequence goes on along the minus strand of NW_024873254.1, from coordinate 36,476 downwards.
TGAAAATCCACTACTAGTGCAGCAGCAAAATCTTTAACAACATGGAGACTTCCACAATCACACAATACCTGCTGAAAACACCCACCACCAATTGCAAAAGAAAATATCTGAACTACAACGCGACTTCCCACCACAACCGATATCGCTGCTGAAACATCCATCCCTACTACGTGCAGCAGAAAACAATCTACTACACAGGATATCCCACATCACAACAATTCCTGCTGAATACATCCACCCACTAGTGCAGCAGACAACCTCTACAACAACAGAGACTTCCATAATCACTCACTCCTGCTGAAATATCTACCTATAAGTGAAGCAGGAAATATCTACAACAAAAGAGACTTTCCACATATCACGACTCCTGTTGAAACATCCACACAACTAGTGACTGCAGAAACATTTACAAAAACATAGCGACTTCCACAAACTCACAACAATTCCTTCTGACAATCCACCACTAGTGCAGCTAGACACATCTTTAACCATAAAGATCTAATCACACAACTCCACAATCATGACCACTGTAATATCCGCTACCACTAGTCACCAGAAAACATCTGCAAACAACAGAGGACTTCGCTTACTCGATCACTACTGATGAAAACATCACCCCTAGTGCACCGAAATATCTACATGTCAGAGACATCCACAATCACACACCTGCTGAAAATCCACACTTAGGTGTATGTAGCAGAAACATTTCAACACAGAGACTTCACACTCATGTCCCTGATGATAAGACTCCACTACTATTTAACAGACCATCTATACACCGAGACTTCAAACCGGGGGGGGGATGACACATCCACCAACTAGTGCAGCAGAAACATCTACCAACCACAGAGACCTTCCACAATCAGTGACTCCCACTGAAACATCCCCACTAAGCCACCAAGAGCAACATTCACATCAACAGATACTTCCACAATCACGGACTCCTGCTGAAACATCAATTCCTAGTGTAGCACCAAATATCTACATCACAGAGACTTCCGACAGTCACAACAACAGGTGCTGAACACATCGGACCACTAGTTTAGCAAAAAATCGACCAAAAACAGAGGTTCCACAATCACAACATAGTCCTGACTGAACTATCCATCACTAGGGCCAAACAGCACAAAATCTACAACACAGAGACTTCCCCATCCCAACACTCCTGCTGAAACTCCACCACTAGTGCCCCGCAGAAACATTCTACGCCAACAGACACTTACACAATCACAGCAATCGCTGCTAAAACATCCCGCTAGTTGCACAGAACTCACGTCAATAACAAAGACTTCCACAACCATGGACTCTGCTGGAAATATCGACTATCCAGTGAAACATAAACATCTACACCATAAGAGACTTCCACAATAATGACCCTGATGACATAACCACCACTAGTGTAGCAGAAACATCTACATCACCAGAGACTTCCCATCACATCTTCTGATGCAGAATCCACCACTAGTGTAGCAGAAACCTTCTCAACAACAGAGACTTCCACAAGCATGACTCCTGATACACCTCAACTCTCAGTGGAGACAGAAACATCTACACAATGTCAGACCTTCCACAATCACGACACCTCATGACACATGGCAGCACTAGTTGTAGTAGAAATATCTACACAACAGAGACTTCCACAACAACAACGCAGCTGAATATCCAATTTAGTGGAAGAAACTTACAACAACAGAGACTTCCACAAGCACCCTTCCTTGCCTGAAAACATCAACCTCTATGGCAGCAGAAACAAAATCAACAACAAAGAGACTTCGACAATCATGACTACCCAGCTAAAACATCACCCCTCGTGCAATCAGAAATTCTACACCATCATAGACTTCCACAATCCATGAATACTGATGGAACCACGCCACCACTATGGACCAAAGAAACATCTACGACAACAGAGGACTTTCCACATCACGACTCCTGCTGAAACATAAATTACTAGTACAGCAGAACAATTCACCAACACAGATTTCCACCATCACACTTACTCTGATGAAACATCCCCCCACAAGTGTAGCAGCAACACCTACAACCAACAGAGACTTCCATAATACACTATCCTGATGAAATATCCACTATCAGTTCAGCAGAAATATGCTAAACAAAAGAGGACTTCAACAATCACGTACGCCGTTGAAACATCCACCACTAGTGCAGCAGAAACATTAACAACAACCATAGACGTCCACAATCACAACAATTCGCAGATGAAAACATCCACCAACTAATGCAATAGAAACATCTTTAACAACATCGGACTTCCCCAAGCACTTCCACTACAGCGTAATATCCACTATCCGTGCAGAACAATCACAACACCAGAGACTTAACATCACATCACTCCTGATGACACATCCCACCACTAGTGCACCAGACATCTACAACAAAAGAGACTTCCACATCATGATTCCCTGCGAACATAGACCCCTATTTAGCAGAAAACCTACTTCTACCAACAGAGACTTCCACAATGACAACTCCTGATGAAAAACAGCCACCACTAGTACAGCAGAAACTAGTGCACACGAACAGAGACTTTCGCACAATCATGACTCCCACTGACAACACTACCACTAGTGCAGCAGAAAATCATTACATCAACAGAGAATTCCACCTCCTCGACTCCTGATGAAACATCCACCACAGTGCAATAGAAATATCTCCAACAACAGAGACTTCCACAATTCCTAACTCCTTTTGTGGCACCACCACTCGTGAACTAGAACATGTATAACACTGAGAATCTGCCAAAATCACATTTTCCTTCAAACAGCCATCAATAGTACACCGGAAACATCCTCACAGAGACGTCCACAATCACGACTCTCAGAAACTCTACAACACAGAGGCTTCTACAATCACAACTTCCTGGATGAAACATCCCCCACAGTGCCAGCAGAAACATCTACAACACAACAGAGACTTCCACAATCCTGATTTCTGATGAAACATCCACCACTAGTTGCAGCAGAAACACCTAAACAACATAGACTTCCGACAATCAAACTCCTGATGATCATTCACCACTATGCACCAAAACATCTACAACATCAGAGACGTCCACAATCATGACTCCTGCTGAACATCCACCCACTATTGCGCAGAACTCATCAACAACCACAGAGACTTTCCACAATCATGACTCCAGATAAACATGCCACTACTAGTTTCGCAACCATCTCTAAAACAGAGACGTCCACTCACAACTCCTGATAAAACAACCACACTATCACCAGAAACATCTACAACAACATAGCCTATCCACAATCATGAATCCGGCTGAGCATCCACCACTATTGCCAGCAGAACCATCAACCACAACAAAGTATTCCACAATCAGAGAATCCAGATAAACTCCACCGCGAAAAAAGTGCAATAGAAACATCTACACCATCTAGACTCCACAATCACGACTCCTGCTGAAACATCTACATCAACAGAGACTTCCACTTCATGACTCCTGGCGGAACTCACATCGCATCGTAATTTTAGTAGAAACACTACAAATCAAGACTGCCACTCACCACTCCTGATGAACCATCCCCACTATTTATCAGAAACCTTTTTAGTGTTGGCAGAACATCTACAACAACCGATAGTTTCATCACAATCATATTCCGCTGAACATCCCCTCTAATGCAGCAAGAAACATTCAACACAGGACTTCTACAATAACTACTCTGCTGAAACATCCACGCAGTAGTGCAGCAGAACATCTTAACAACGAGACTTCCACAATCCCAACATAACTGCTGAAACCCCCCCCCATCAAAGAACATCTACTACAACAGTAGACTTCCAACAACACGAACTCTGGCTTAAACATCCACTACTAGTGCAGCAGAAAAATCTACTACACAATATCCACCATCACAACAATTCCTGCTGAAACATCCACCACTAGTGCAGCAGAAACAATCTACAACAACAGAGACTTCCCATAATCACTACTCCTGCTGAAATATCTCCTATCATGAAGCCGAATTCTACACAAAAAGAGACTTCCACAATCACGACTCCGGTTGAAACCTCCCTACTATGCTGCAGAAACATTTACAACACAAGACTCCACCATCACAACAATTCCTTCTGAAACTCCACCACTATGCATGCAAGAACATTCTTTAACCAGCGAGAACTTCCACAAGCAGACAACACCTCCAGCTGTAAATTCACCTACCTGTAGCAGAAACATCTACAAACAACAGAGAACTTCAACTATCAATCAACTACACCTGAATATCCACCCCTAGTGAAGCAGAAATGCTACTACAAAAGCAGACATCCACATCAGGACTCCTGCTGAAACATCCTCCGTTAGTTAGCAGAACATCTTCTACCAACAAGGAATCCACAATTACGGAACCTTCTCTTTTTGCTTATTCAGGAACCTAGTCCAGCATAAACATCTGCAACCACAGAGACTTCCACAATAACGACTCCCCTGAAACTCCACCACTAGTAAGCAGAACATCTACATCACAGAGACTTTTCACAATCCGACTCCTGCTGAAACCTCCACCACTATGTAGCAGAATATCTTCAACCACAAGACTTCCACATCACAACAACGGTGTGCTGCAACATCGACTATAAGTGTGCAGAAAAATCTTCGACAACAGAGCTTCCAATATCACAACCATTCCACTGAACACCATCAGTTTTTTGCTACGGGCAACAGAAACATCTTCAACATCAGAGACTTCCACAATCACAACAATTCCTGCTGCACATCAACTATAATAGTGCATCAGAAACTCTAACAACTAACGCCACATCCACATCACATGCACTCCTGCTAAACACCACCGCTAGTGAACGAACCATCATCCCTACAAAGAGACATTCCACAATCAACTATTACTGTCTGAAAAATCCGCCACTTAGTGAACCCGAAACATCTACAACAACATAGACTTCCTTCGCACCTAACAAACTCCTGCTGAAACATACCACCACTAGTGTACAGAAATATCTTCAACACAGAGCTTCCACAATCACAACTCCTGATGAGCTCCCCATGATTTAGCGAAATATCTTCAACAACAGAGATTTCCCACACTCACACATTTCCTCTGAACCTCCAATAGAGTGTAGCAGGAATATCTTCAACAACAGAGAACTTCCACAATCATAACAAGTCCAGTTGAAACTTCCACTTTTATTTTTAGCAGAACCATCTACAACAACAAGACATCCACATCTCACGCCACTCCTGCCGAAACCTCCACCACTAGTTCAGCCATAAACTCTACAACAACAGCGCCTCCACAATCACAACAATTTCCAGTGAAACATCCACTATCAGTGCTGCAGAATATCTACAACAACAGAGACTCCACAATCACAACTGCTTTTTGAAACATCCACTACTAGTGTAGCAGAAACATCTACAACAATGGAGCCTGTATATGAAGTGAAAATAAAGCTGGAGTTCCGCTCTAAAGATTCATTCACTGATGACCTCAATGATCGACAGTCTCCTGCTTTCAAAATTAGGGCTACTCTCGTTCAAGATATTTGAGTTCAAAACCCCATACGTATTCACTAGATCATTCATTTAAAACGCCATTACATTTATTAATCATAAATACTTTAGATTTCTCATAGTTTGTAATAGAGTTCAATTGTAACTGTCTGTATTTTTTATTACAGCAGCTCAACACTTCTTTTCAAGAAGTTTGATATCCTTCCTTAGAGTCACGTAGCTACATTCAGGTAAATACTGAATACTTTAATCTTGAATTCTGATCATTTAAAAAAACATGCTTTTTATGTTTCAAATCTGAGAGATAACCATACCTCGTTACTCATTTATTAATCATATGACAGTATTCCTAAAAAATGTATTTCAGAAGGGGATCGGTCATTGCCACATCAGAACTTCGCTTTTTCAACTCTACATCGGAATGTCCCATCAGAACTCCAAATACCCAGAAAAAAGTACTGAGTGACAATAAAACTCTCTATGACCTGAACATAACTTCTTTCTCAGTTAATAATACAGGTATGTCTGACAACATATTAAAAGCAAAATGTTTGAAAAACCTTGTATTGTACACAAGTGAGACATTGTTCAGACTGTAAAAATGGTAAGATTAGACATGGTTTTACATAAACTTTGGTTTTACATAAATATTCTTATAAAAGCCTACATACAAACATGTACAACACAATTGTTTTCTTTGGTCATTACTTTTTGTGAGTGCCTTCTAAACTGATAAGTATTTATTATGAACAAAACAACAGAATACCTATCCCAACAACCACAACTCCTCGCGGCAACATCTACAAACCACAGAAACCGTCCACAATCATAACAACTGCAACTGAAAACATTCACTACTAGTGCAGCAAAACTGTCTACAACAAAAGAGACTTCCACAATTTAATGCCCATTCTGCTGAAACATCCACCACTAGTGCAAACAGAAACATTTACAACAAAAGAGACCTCCACAATCACGCCAACCCTTATAGAAACTTCCACAATAATGACTCCCTGCTGAAACATCCAACCACTGGTACAGCAGAAACATCTACAACAGGTACTTCCACAATGACTGCTCTGCTGAAACATCCACCACTAGTGTACAGAAATTCTACAATGACAGAGACTTCCCCAGCAATCACAAACAACTGCGGCTGAAATATCCACTATTAGTGGACCAGAAACATCTACAACAGCAGAGACTTCCACAATCACAACAATTCCTGCATGAAATATCCACCAGTAGTGCAGCAGAAACCTCTACAACAACAGAAGAACTTCCACAATAAGACTCCTGCTGAAACATCCACCACTCTGAAGGCGAACACCTCTACTACTAAGAGACTCCACAATCTCAATTAATTCCTGCTGAAACATTCATCACTATGCAGCAGAAACATCTTACAAAACATAGCTTCCACAATCACTACTCCTGCTGAAACATCTACTATCAATGTAGCAGAAACATCTACAAGAACAGTGACTTCCACAATAATGACTCCTGCTGAAACATCCACTACTACTGCAGCAGAAACATCTACAAGAACAGTGACTTCCACAATAACGACTCCTGCTGAAACTTCCACTACTACTGCAGCAGAGAATTCTAAAACCACAGAGACTTCAACAATAACGAAACCTGCTGAAGCATCCACCATTAGTGAATTTAAAAAATCTACAACAACAGAGACTTCCACAATCACAACATTTCCTGCTGGAACATCCACCACTAGTGTACCAGAAATGACTACAACAACAGACTTCCACAATCAACAACAATTCCTGCTGAAACCTCTACTATCATTGTAAGCAGAAACATATACAACAATAGAGACTTCCACAGTCACAACAATTCCAGCTGAAACATCCACTATCAGTTTAGCAGAAACATCTACACACAGAGACTTCAACAATCACAACTAAACCTGGAAATCTACCACTAGTGAAGCAGAAACATTAATACAGGAAAAGACTTTCACATCAGAGTCTGCTGAACAATCCACCATTAGTGTAGCAGAATATCTTCAACAGCAGAGAACTTCCACACTCACAACAACTGCGGTTGAACATCCACAATTAGTGCAAGCAGAAATATCTACAAGAACAGATCTTCCACAATTACAACATTCCTGCTGAAACACCCACCACTAGTGACGCAAAACGTCTTCAACAACATAAACATAACAATCCCAACTACACATGAACTAGTCCACCACTGTGATGCAGAAACATCTATTACAAAAGAGACTTCCACATCACAGTCCTGCTGAAACATCCACCATTAGTGTTGCATAAATATCTTCCACAGAGACTCCACACCCCAACATCTCGGTTGAACATCCACAATTTAGTGCAGCAGAAACATTCTCAGAAGATTGATGATACTTCCAGACCCCCATTACAACAATTCATGCTGTGTGGAAAACATCCTATCACTTAGACGCAGAACATCAGAAAAAAGTAGAAAAAGAAGGACAAGAAGAGAAAACGTCCAGCTTTCAACAACTGGACACTTCCACAACGCACAAAACATCTCCGGCCTGAAAACTCTACTCATCAGCTGGTTGTTGTCCTATCAGAAACAACTGACAACACAGAGCAGATTGTAGGAGTTTCCACACAATCACACAACAATTTCCAGCTGGTGGAAAATACACTGCAGGGATGCTAGCCGTGCAGAGCCAGAAAAAAATATACAACAGAAGGAGACATCAAACAAATCACAATAATTCCAGCAGACGAAAACAGGAAGAAAAATAGAGGGTGAGAGAAGAAGAGAAGAGGAAGAAACATCCCACTAATAGTCTACTGCTGTACAAGTGCAGAAAGAAAAGAAGCAGAAGAAAGACAGAAAAGAACAACGAAAGTCAAAAGAAAGAAAAGAACAGAGGAACAGAAAAATCGGGAAACATCTACAGCAACCGAAAGGGACTTCACAGAAGACATTCACCACATAACGAACACATAACGAAGAACATCCTGCCCCTGGAAAGAAATGGATAAAGCTACACAAATAGGGGTTGCGCAGAAGAAGAAACATTGCAGCAGAAACAGAAGACAGGGGGGGAGAAGACACGAAACAGAAACAGAGAAACCAGAAAGGGAAAGAAGAAGGAACATCTACAGCAACAGGACCAGAAGAAAGGGAAAAGCAGGGAAAGGGCACTTCCCACCAATACGAAACCTGCTGATGATGGAAAACATCCACCACTTCCACTAGTAACCGAAGTGAAAAAGTAGAAACATCTACAACAACAGACCAGAGGGGGGAGAGACCCTTTCCACCACCAAATCCCAACAATTCCTGCGGGAGTGGGGGTGGACAAACATCGAACCCACTAATGTACCAGAAAGAAAGATAATGACCTGCCCTCCCTCCCCTCCCCTTCTCCCCCCTACCCCTTCCACATCTCAGAGACTTGCCACAATCACAGAATGCCTGCTGAATGAACCTTGACGATGACTGGAAATTTGAAACCTCAGACCTACAACAACATAGACTTCCAAAACCACAACAACTCCTGCTGAAAACCTCAACTATCAGTGTACCAGAAAACGACTCCAAATACAGAGATCAAAACTACCACCCCATCTGAAATATCCACTATCAGTTTTAGCAGAAACATCTACAACAACAGAGAGACTCTAACCAAACTACACCCTAAAACATCCACCACTAGCCACAGCAGAAACATCTACTGCAAGGAACACTTCCCCTCAATCACGAGTCCTGCTTGTTCATCCACCACTAGTGTACCAGAAGCGAATCTCAACAACAGAGACTTCCACAATCACAAACAAGTCCAGCTGAAACTCCCTACTATTATTGTAGCAGAAATATCTCACAACAACAGAGACTTCAACAATCACAATAATTCAGCAATGAAGCATCCACTCCCTAGTGCAGCAGAAACATCTACAACAACAGAGACTTCCACAATCACTACTCCTGCTGAAACATCAATCACTACTGAAGCAGAAACATCTACTTCAAAGAGACTTCCTGTGTGCTGACACCTCCTAGAAACATCCACCACTAGTGAAGTAGAAACATCTACAACAACAGAGAGACTTCACAATCACAACAATTCCAGCTGAAACCTCTACTATCATTGTAGCAGAAACATATACTACAATAGAGACTTCCACAGTCACAGCAATTCCAGCGGAAACATCCACTATCAGTTTAGCAGAATCATCTACAACAACAGAGACTTTAACAGTACAACTACACGCCTGAAATGTCCCTTACTAGTGAAGCAGAAACATCTATTACAAAAGAGACTTCCACAATCACGAGTCCTGCTGAAACATCCAACATTAGTGTAGCAGAAATATCTTCAACAACAGAGACTTCCACACTCACAATAATTCCTGCTGAAACCGCTACTATCAGTGTAGCAGAAACATCTACAACAACAGAGAGTTCCACAATCACAACAATTCCAGCTGAAACATCTACTATCAGTGCACCAGAAATCAGAAATATCTTAACAACAGAGATCTTCAACATCACAATTATTCCAGTGAAACATCCACTACTATGCAGCAGAAACATCTTTCAACAACAGAGACTTCCACAAAAATTACACCTGCTGCAAACACCACCATAGTGCAGCAGAAGCAACTACTACAACAAAAAGAGACTTCCACCTCACTACCTGCTGAAACATCAACACTACTGGAAGCAGAAGAAACATCTACTTCAAAAGAAACTTCCACCAGTCCCAACAGATACTACTGAATCATCGACCACTCTGCAGCAAGGAAGAAACACCACAAATAACAGAGACTTTCACAATAACGACTCCTGCTGCAACATCCACAACTAGTCAGCAGAAACAAAAATTCTAACAAGCACAGAGACTTCCACAATAATGAACCATGCTGAAAATCCACACTAGGAAGTAGAAACATCTACACACAACACAGAGAGTTCCAACAATCACAACAATTACAGCTGAAACATCCACATCAAGCCAGCCAGGAATTACTACAACAAAAGACACTTCCACGATCACAATAATTCAGCTGAAAACATCCACCACAATGCAGCCGAAAACATCCTACAAGCACAGAGACTTCCACCAATAATGAAACCTGCTGAAACAACCACCACTAGTAAAACTAGACCATCTACAACAACAGAGACCTTCCACAATCACAACACTTCGCTGAATCATCACCACTAATGGCAGCAGAAACATCTACAACAACGAGACTTCCACAATCACTATCCTGCTGAAACATCAACCACAAGAAGCAGAAAACATTATTCAAAAGAGACTTCCACCCAATCACCAACAAATCTGCGAATCATCACACTAATGCAGAAGAAAGAAAACATACTACAACAAAAAAAGACGTCACAATAACGACTCATGCTGAAACATCCCCAACAGTGCAGCAGGAAATCATATACAAAGCACAGAGGGACTTCCACAAGTAACGACACCTGCTGAAAAATTCCACCACTAGTAAAGTAGAAAACATGACAACAACAGAGACTTCCACAATCACACAATTCCTGCTGGCACACAGACCCACTGATGTACCAGGAACTGACTTCAACAACAGGAGACTTCCAACAAATCACAACAATTCCTGTGGAACAGCACCATCAGATGCAGCAGAATATCTACAACACACAGGACTTCAACGAACCATAATTATTCCAGCTTAAAAACATCCATACTAGGCAGCGAAAACATCTTCAACAACAGAGACTTCCACAAAAATTGACACTGCTGAAAACATCCACACGTAGTGCAGCAGAACATCTACAACAAAACAGAGACTTTTTTTCCCCCACCCCCCCAAAAACATCACTACTACTGCTGAAACATCAACCACTAATGTAGCAGAACAATAACTTCAAAAGAGACTTCCACAATCACAACAAATCATGCTGAATTCTCCACCACTACTGCAGCAGAAAACATCTCAACAACAAAGACTTCCACAATAACGAAACTTTTTCTGCGGAAACATCCAAAACTAGTGCAGCAGAAGAAACATCTACAAGCACAGAGACTTCCACAATAACGACACCTGCTGAAACATCCACACTAGTAAAGTCGAAACATCTCACCACAGAGACTTCCACAATCACAACCAATTCTGCTGGAACATCGACCACTGAGGTACCAGAAATGACGGGGGGGGGGGGGGGGGCCTTCAACAACAGAGACTCCACAATCACAAGAATCCTGCTGAAACCTTCTACTATCAGTGTAGCAGAAACATATACAGCAACAGAGACTCAGCAATCACAACTACACATGAATATCATCACTAGTGAAGCAGAAACATTTAATACAAAAGAAAATTCCACAACACGATTCCTTTGAAAACATCCACATGAGTGTAGGGCAGAACTATCTTCAACAACAGAGACTTCCACATTCACAACAATGCGGTGGAAAACCTCCACAAATTAGTGCAGCAGAAAATCTACAGAAATGATACTTCAACAATTACAACAAATCCTGCTGAGACTTCCACCACTATCAGCGAAACATCCAACAACAAAATTTTCCCCAATCAAAACAATTTCCCTTTAAACATCCACCCTCAGGCAGCAAAAATCACAAAAACAGAGCTTTAACAAAAACAATAATTTTCCCCGAAACACCATAGTGCAAAAAAAAACTCTTCAACAAAAAGAGACTTCCCCAAAAATACACCCGATAAATCCAACCACATGAAGTAGAACAACTACAAAACAGAGAGTTCCCCAATAACAATTCCAGCTGAAAATCCACCCTCAGTGCAGAGAAATATCTACAAAAAAAGACTTAACGATCACAATAATTCCGCTAAAAAATTCCACTAAGTGCAGCAGAAAAATCTTCAACAACAGAGACTTCCCAACATACTCCGCTGTAACTCAACCACTATGAAACAGAAATATTTCTTCAAAAGAGACTTCCCAATAAAAATCCTCGGGGAAAAATCCACAATAGTGCGCAGAAACATTACAAGCACACAACTCCAAAAAACCCCAAACCCGCTGAAAACCCCATGAAATAGAAAAAAATACAACAACGAGACTTCCACAACACAACAAAATTTGCTGGAAAAACGACACAAAGTACCCAAAAATTTAACAAAAGAGGGCTTTCCCCAATACAAAAAATTCCTGCTGAAAACTACCCTTGCTAGGAAACTTCTTAAACAGAGACTTCCACCCACAACACTGCGGTTGAAACATACCACTAGTGACGCAGAAAGTTTCAAAAACAGACACTTCCCAAAACACAACAATTCTCTGAAACCCCTACTACAGTTTTTTAAAAAATAAACAACGAGAGATCCACAAACACACAATTTCCGCTGGGGAAAATCCCCCATCAGTGCGCAGAAATACTACAAAAAAGAGATTCAACGATACAATACTTCCAAGACGACTCCTGCTGAAAACATCCAAACTAGGCAGAGAAAATCACAACACACAACTTCCAGAAAAGACACCTCGAACTCCCCCCATAGAAATTGAAACATCTACAAAACAGAGACTTTTACAACCAAAAAATTTTTTTCTGGAACTCGACCCTAATGTTCAGAAAATTTCAAAAAACAGAACTCCACAAAACAACAATTTGCTGAAACCTTATATCAATTAGCAGAAACATCAAACAACGAGACTTTCCCCAAACAAAAATTTCCCGCTGAAACATCCCCTCGTGCCAGAAATTCTACAACAACAGGACTTAACGATCACAAATTCCCAGTGAAAATCCATACTAGTCGGGAAAACATCTACAAAACGAACTTCCAAAAATCTACCCTTTCTGAACTCAACCATACTGAAGCAGAAAAATCACTTCAAAAGAGACTTCCAAAATCACAACAAATCCGCTGAAAATCCCCACTAAAGCGCAGAAACACCCCAACCCAAAAGAGAAAATTTCCCCCAAAACGACTCCCGCGAAAATCCCCAACTAGTGCAAACCGAAACATCTACAAGCACAAGACTTCCAAAACGACCCTGCGGAAAAAAATCCCCACTAGTAACGTGAAAATTTTAACCCCCCCCCAAAAGAGACTTCCCCAAACACAACCTTTTTGGGGAAATCGACCCCTAAAAGTACCCGAAAGGGCTTTAACAACAGGACTTTTCCCCAATCACAAAAATTCCTTGAAACCTTTAAAATATCATTGAGCAGAAACCCTATACTTAACCCCTAGGGACTTTCCCCGTCACACCCAAATTTTTGCTGAAAAATCCATATCATTTTTTCATTTCCATCTACAACAACAGAGCCTTTTAACAATCACACCCAAAACCTGAAAAATTCCCCCACTAGGGAAGCAGGGAAAAATTACTACAAAAGGCTTTCCCCAATCAGAGCCCCTGAAAAATCCACCTTAGTGTAAAAAACCCCGGAAAAAATCCCCCCTTAAAACCCAAACCCGCGAAAAATTAAAACCCGACCCCAAACAAATTCCTTTTGAAAAGCCCCCCAAAAAAATGCAGCAGAAAAAAAACCCTCCACAAAAAGAAGAAAAATCCCCCCCAAATTACCACCAAATTTCCCTAACCATTCCACCCACTAGTACCAAAAAAACGGCTTCCCCCAAACAGGGAAAAACCCCCTTCCAAAATCAAAAACATTCCTCCCCGGGAAAAACCCCAAATATCAGGGTAAAAACAAAAAAAAAAACCCCCCAAACCAAACAAAAGAAAAAAAGTTCCAAAAAATTTTACAAACCAATCCGCTGGAACATCACCCTTTTAACAGAAAATTTCAAAACGAGACTTCCCCCAAATTTTTAAAACCCGAATCAGGGGGGAAAAAACATTCCAAAAAACTTTTAAGACTAACCCGCCGAAACATCTTCCCCGGGAACAGAAACCCCTTCCCAAAAAATTAAAGAAACTCCTGTGGAAAATTTCCCCAATAGGCAGAGAAACATCTACAAGCCCAGAGACTTCCCAATAAAGACACCGGGTGAAAATCCACCACTAGTAAAGGAGAAACATCTACAACAACAAAAAGACTTCCCCAAACCCCAACAATTCCTTTCTGGGAAAAATCGCCACTAATTTTACCAGAATGCCCTTCCCCACAGAGACTTCCACCTCCCAAGAATTCCTGCTGAAAACCCCTACTAAACATGTAGCAGGAAAATCCACAAAAAACAGAGACTTTAACAATCAAAAACTACGCCGAAATTCTCCACTATTTAAGCGAAAAATCTACTGCAAAAAAGAATTCCCCAAACCGAGTCCTGCTGAAAACACCACCATTTGTGTGCAGAAAAAACTTCAAAAACAAAAGGGCTTCCAAAATTTTCAACAACGGGTTGAAACATCCACAATTAGTGCCGGGAGAAACATCTACAAAAAATTTATACTTCCACAATTTCACAATTTTGCGAAACCCTCCCCCCACTAGGGACAAAACATCTTTAACAAAAGAAATTTCCCCAAAAAAACACCTGCTTAAAAAATCCCCCACTGTTTCGCAGGAAAACATCTAAAACAAGAATTTCCCCAAAAAAAAAACTGTGAAAAATCCAAAAAATAGTGCAGCAATAAAATCCCACAACAACAGAGACTTTCCCCAATCACCTTCCCGCCCGAAACAAACAAACCCTCGGGAAACAAAAAAATCCCAAAATTTTTAAAAAAGGGCTTTCCCCAATAAACAAATCCCGCTGAAACCCCACCACTAAGGCCGCAGAAAACCCCTACAACAACAGAGACTTCCAAAAATAACACCCCCCTGCTGAAAATTCCCCAACTATTTCGCCCGAAATTACAACAAAAGAGACTTCAGAAAACGCCACCTGCTGAAAATCCACCTTTAAAAAGAAACATCTACAACAAAACCGGACTTCCACCAAACCAAAATTTTTGGGGGAAATCGACCAAATGTACAAAATGACTTCAACAACAAAAAGACTAAAAAAAATACAAAAAACGCGAAAACCTCTACTTCATTGCAGAAAAAATATACAAATAGAGACCCCCACATCAAACAATTCCAGATGAAACATCCACATCAGTTTAGCGGGTAACATCTCAACAACGAGATTCACATCACAATCACCTGAAAATATCCCACTAGTGAGCCGAAACATCTACTACAAAAGAGACTTCCACAATCATGAGTCTGCTGAAACATCCACCGTAGGTAGCAGAAATATCTTCAGCAACAGAGACTTCCACATTCACAACAACTGCGGTTGAAACATCCACAATTAGGCCAGCAGAAACATCTACAAGAACTGATACTTCCACAATTACAACACTTCTGCTGAAACATCCACCACTAGTGCAGCAGAAACATCTCAACAACAGAAATTCCACAAAAATGACACCTGCTGAAACATCCACCACTAGTGCAGCAGAACATCTACAACAACAGAGACTTTCCACAATCAAACAACACCTGCTGAAACATCACCACACTGTAACTAGACACATCTACAAACAACAGAGACTCCACAATCACAACAATTCCTGCTGAATCATCCACCACTAATGCAGCAGAAACATCTACAACAACAGAGACTTCCACAAAACGACTCCTGCTGAAACATCCACACTAGTGCAGCGAAACATCAACAAGTACAGAGACTTCTAAATAACGACACCTGCTGAAACATCCACCACTAGTAAGTAGAAATATCTACAACAACAGAGACTTCCACAACTCAACAATTCCTGCTGGAACATCGACCACTAATGTACCAGAAAATACTTCAACAACAGAGACTTCCACAATCACAACAATTCCTGCTGAATCATCCACCACTAATGCAGCAGAACATCTACAACAACAGAGACTTCCACAATAACACTCTGCTGAAACATCCAAACTAGTGCAGCAAACACTTCACAACAGTACAGAGACTTCTAAATATACGACACCTGCTGAAAATCCACCACTGAGTAGTAAGAAATATCTACCAACAGAGACTTCCACAATCAAACAATTCCTGCTGGAAATCGACCACTAATGTACCAGAAATGACTTCAACAACAGAGACTTCACAATCAAACAATTCCTGCTGACACCTCACTATCATGTAGCAGAAACATCTATACAAAGAGACTTCACGATCACAATAATTCCAGCTGAAACATCCATACTAGTGCAGCAGAAACATCTACAACAACAAAGACTTCCACAATAACGGGCTCCCGCTGAAAAAATCCACAAAAGTGCAGAAACATCTAAACAAGGACTTCCCCCAAAAACGACACCTGCTAAACACCACCACTAGTAAGAACATTTTTAAAACAAAGGGGGCTTCCACAATCAAAAATTTTGGGAAAATCCCACAAAGTAAAGAAAGATTCAAAAACAGAGCTTCCACAATCACAAGAAACCTGCTGAAACCCTCTATCATTGTAGCAGAAATCTACAACAAAGAGACTTAAAAAATCCAACTAGCCTGAAATTCTCCATAGGAAAGGAGAAACACTATGAAAAGAGCTTTCCCAATCCCAGTCCGCGAAAAATCCACCATTATGAGCAAAAAATCTTCAAAAAGAACTTCCCCAATTTACAAAACGCGTTGAAAACACCCCAATTTGGGAAGAAACATCTACAAAACTGAATTCCAAATTACAAAAATTTTCTAAACATCCCCCACTAGTACCTTCAAAAAAGAATTTCCCCAAAAAAGACACCGCAAAACATCCCCACTAGGGAGCAGAAAAATCTAAACAAAGAGACTTTCCACAAAAATGACACCCCCTTTAAAAATCCAAAAAATAGGGCCCGAAACTCTACAACCAGAGACTTTACAATCACTAATCCGCGAAAATCAAACCACTGAAGCAGAAAACATCTATTTAAAAGAGATTCCCAAATCACAACAAATCCCTTTAATCATCCACATAATGCAGGAAAACACCCACCAAAACAGAGACTTTCCCAAAACGACCCTGCAGAACATGCACAATATGCAGCAGAAACATTACAAGCACAGAGACTTTCCCCAATAACGACACCCGAAACATCCACCATAGGAAAAAAAATCTACAAAACGAGACTTCCACAATCCAACAATTCCCGCTGAACATCGACCATAATGTACAAGAAATACTTTAACAACAGAGACTCCACTCACAACAATTTCCCGCGAGACCTTACTATCATTTTTAGCGAAAAATATCACAATAGAGGGGCTTCCCCGTCCAAAAATTTCAGCGAAAATCCAATCAGTTTAGCAGAAATTCACCAACAGAGCCTCAACAATCAAACACACCAAAAACCCCCCTTGAAACGGAAAAACCCACTACAAAAAAGACTTTCCCCAACACAGTCCTGCTGAAACATCCACCCCTTATGTAGCAGAAATATCTTCAACAAGAGACCCTTACATTGACAACAACGGGTTGAAATCCCCAATTAGTGCAGCGAAACATTACAAAAGAGATACTTTTCCCAATTTCAACAACCTGCTGAAAATCCCCCCTAGTGACGGAAAAAGTCTTTAAAAAGCACTTCCACAATCACAACAACCCCGCGAAACCCCTATCAGGTATCAGAAAAAAACTCAACAAAAGAGAGTTCCACAAACAAACAAACCCCGCTGGAACATCCATGTCTGGGGAGCAGAAAAAAACTACAAAAGAGACTTCAACAATCACAATAATTCCGCAGAAAATCCCTACTAGACGCAGAAACATCCACAAAAAGACTTACAAAAATCACCTGGAAACATCCACCATAGTGCACAGAAACATTACAGCAACAAAACTTTTACAATCCACCCTGCCAAACATCAACCACTACTGAAGAGAACTCTACGCAAAAGAGACTTCAAACACAACAAATCCCCGAATCATCCCCACTAAAATCAGAAACACTACAAACAAGAGATTCCACAAACCCACACCCTCCCCCGAAACTTCCCAAATATTAAGTGAAACATCTACAAAAAAAAGATTTCCACAATCAAAAAAAACCAGGTTTTAAAATCCCTTTAGTTTAGCAGAAAAATCTACAAAAACCCGAGAAATCCACATCCGCCACTCCCTACAAACATCCACCCTATGCAGCAGAAACATCTACAAAAACAGAGACTTCCACAATTACAACAATTGCTGTGAAACCTCTAGTATCAGTGTAGCAGAAACATCTACTACAAAGAGACTTCCACCAAAAACGACACCTGCTGAAATATCCACCACTAGTGAAGCAGAAATATCTTCAACCAACAGAGACTTCCACACTCACAACAACTGTGGTTAAAACATCCCAATTAGGCCAGTAGAAACATCTAAGAACAGATACTTCCACAATCACAACAATTCCTGCTGAAACATTTACCACTAGTGCTACAGATACGTCGTCAACAACAGAGACTTCCAAAATCACAACAATTCCTGCTGAAATATCCACCACTAGTGCTGCAGGAACATCTACACCAATAGTTACTTCCACAATCTCAACAATTCCTGCTGAAGCCTCTACTATCAGTGTAGCAGAAACATCTACAACAACAGAGACTTCCACACTCACAACAACTGCCATTGAAACCAATTTCAACTTGTGGAGTAGAAACATCTGCCAGAACAGATACTTCCCACAATCACAACATAATTCCTTCCTCTCTGCTGCAACCTCTCTTAATTAAATCAGTGTAGCCAAACATACCTACAACACACAACAGAGAGTTTCCACAATCCCCCCAACAACCTTCCAGCCTCGGACATCCACTATACATTTTAGCAGAAACCTCTACAACAGGTATAGAGCCGACACTTAACAATCCCCAGTCAACACAAATGCACACTACCCTTGGGAAATATCGCATCCAACCAATAATCTACAATTTATGAGCAAAACATCTACTACATAAAGAGACTTCGCGCCCAACACTCATTATCGCTGCTGACTAACATCACATTGCCCTCCCATTAATTGTAGAGTAACAAACAATCTAAAACAACAAGACTTCTCTCACAAACACTGACTACGGCCCGGCCCGACTGAAAACCCCTCAACCATTACGAGCAGAAACATCTACCTCTCAGACTCGATATGCAAACTTCCAACAATAAACGACAGGCAGGGATACGCTTGGCTCGCACGACCTACTTCCATCTCTTAATCAAGATCCACTAGTGACAGGTAGAAAAAGCTCTACATCCGTAGCAATCGATGGCACAGTGTACTCACAATCACACACAACCTGACCAGCGTGAAACCCTCGCTATCCTGTAGCCAAATGACAATCTACAAACAGTATTAGACGCTCTTTAAGAACAATCACACCAACTACTAAACCGGAATATCCGACCCGAGTGAAGCAGGAACAGTAGCTACTCCACCTCACGAAGACGTCCAAACAATCATGAGTGCCGCCTCACGAGCTGACGACGCCACCCTGCTATTCTAGCGAAATAGTCAAAAACAACAAGCACTTTCCTCAATCCGGTAACATTTCCTGCTGCACACTCAATGCAACACATCCTTGCAACATAACGCACATCCGACGCAGATGACGCACTTCCACAATCCAACAAACTCAACCTCCTGCTGAAGTACCAACCCCATCCACGTAGTGTCAGTCCGAAAACAGCTTCAACAACAACACACAGACACTTCCACAAATTACACAACAACTGCAAACAACGGGAAAATATTCCCGACATAGTGAGCAAAACTAATCAACAACCACAAGCAACAAACAACAGGAGTCACACTATCTTGTGGAAGTACTAGTCCTGCAGGATTGTACCACAACACTTTCACAACCACCATCTACTGCAGTAACTTCGGTGATCCCCACTGCAACCCCATGCGAAAGCACCAGAAGCCACAGTACCGCCCACAACACAGCGAAGCAACACCCAATCAGCTACAAGAATACAGCTTGCCACCAAAAGCCACAGGCTCTCACCAACACCCCACCTCACTTTAAAACAGTGACCATCATGTGCTGCTTTCTGTAACTCTACCTACTGCACGGAATTCCCTCCACAACACAGCAGGCACACAGACGACAAAACTACTGGTAGCGTACACCGTGTTTTGAGTGCTCTTTCTTCGTTCTTCCTTCAAACACAACTAATCCACACGAAAAAGCCAAGCGCCACTTGTTCAGTAGAGCACACATCACACACCAAACCACAGCTACATAACACAGCTACATACACTCCAAAAACAAACATGCAACTACCAAACACACACCATCCTTTAAACAGTGAACTCAGTTGCTTTCTGGAACTACTACCTCTTTTGTGCAGGAATTTCCACAACAGCACCACATAGACGACACACTACTGTAGTACCTGTTGTGGAGGTGCTTCTTTCTTTCTTCGACATCGCCACTTTTCAGTATCGCGCCCCACATCTATAACAACAACAGATACAACAAAACATCCCTTCAACAGTGGACATCCAACTCTTGCTGAACTACTAGTGCAGGAAGTGTTTCCCACAACAGCGCCACAGACGATCACTCCACTCTGCTGTGGAACGTCTGTGATTTCCCCTCAGTCACTATCGACTACTACCACGATCAGTACTTGCCACAAACATCCACTACACCTTGCTTCATCAGTGAGTTTTCAACGCAACTGGAACCACTACTGACAGGAGTTTCCACAACAGTAAACCAGCAACACACGTACTGCAGTACCTGTTATGCGTTCTTCTTCGCTCACTATCAACAGTCACCATCTGTCCAAAAGCAGCCGCGACTATCGACAGCGCACACAGTCTACGACACACACATTCTTGCCTTCTCAACATGAACATCAACTCCTGCTGGAAACCACTACTGCATTAGGTTTCCAACAACAGGCACCAACGACGCACCTACGGCAGACTACTCTGTTGATTCCCCCTTTAGTGCACTATTGAAAGCACCACTGTCAGCACAGCCCAGCAGCCACCAAAACTATCTTCAACAGATGACTCAACTGCTGCTGGAACCACTACTGCAGGATGTTGTCTCACACCAGCACTACAGACGACAACTCTGGAGTACCTGTTTGATTCCTCTCTTCAACCACGATTGACAGCAACCACTGTCAGTGCACCACAACATACCACAGCACCAACAGCTAACAACAACACATTCTTTAACAGGTGACATCATCGCTGCTGGAACTACTACTGCAGGAGTTTCCCAACATCACCACAGACTTTAAGCTACTGCAGTACCTGGTGTTGAAATCCTTCTTTAACCACTATGAAAGCACCACTGTCAGTGCAGCCACAACATCCACAACATCACCGCTACAATACCTCACACCTAAAAACAGTGACAACACAACCTTTTACAGTGCTACATCAAGTCCTGCTACAAACTACGACTGCAGGAGATTTCCATCAACCCCGCCTAACAAACAACACACTACTCAACTAACTTCTATGATATTCCCCTACCATCACTACTTGACTAGCACTCTGCATCGGAGTACAGCCACAACGAGCACTAACCTCCACACAACAGAAGACATCCAACGGCTTCTGGAACTACTACTGCAGGATTTCCACAACAGCTCCTTCGGTATCTTCAACTCTTGCATTACCCCTGTGTGAGTGCTTCTTCAACCACTATTGAAAGCACCACTGTCCAGTACAGCCCAACACCCAGAGCACCAAACGCACAACATCCATCCACAACAGGACATCAACTCCTGCAACAAAGCAACTACAAACAGCTAAGTAACCACAACACCGGCCACGACAACACCTACTGACAAAAGATCAAACTTGCTATGATTTCCCCTTCAAATGACTATTGACACGAACCCACTATCAGTACAGCCACAACATACTAACTACTTACTGCCGTCAGTTTTGACATAACTGCTTCTGGCACTACGACTGAAGGAATTTTCCACAACTAGCTCCACATATGACACCTACTGCAGTACCTGGGTTGAGTGGCTTCGTTTGCAACGACTATTGAAGCACACACTGTCATTACACCCCACAACATCCACAACCCCAAAGCCTACAGCCTTCGACATCCTTCTACCAGAACATCTAACTCCTGCATGGACATACTACTGCGGGTTTTCTACAGCCTTACCACACAGACTACACTCACGTGCTGTGACTTCTGTGAATTCCCCCTTAAATCACGCTGGAAGCCCACGTGCCAGGTCAGCACGCCACAGCATCCACAAAACGCTGTTAACATCCGACATCACTGCTGCTGGAACCACTGCACTGCGGAGTTTCCACAACACTAACGTACATTAGACTTCTACTGGAGTACCTGTTTTGATTCCTTCTTCCCCCCTGATTGATAAAGCACCACTGTCAGTGCAGCCACAACATCCACAGCACCAACAGCTACAACAACAGCACAATCTTTAACAGTGACATCAACTGCTAAGCTGGAACTAACTACTGCAGGGGATTTCCACAACAGCACCAGAGACTCCACAACTACCGCCGTACCTGTTGTGAGTCCTTTCTTTAACCACTATTGGAAGCACCACTGTCAGTGCAGCCACGCCACATCCACAACACCAGAAGCAATACATCCACAAACAGCTACAACAACACATCCTTTGACAGTGACATCAAGTCCTGCTGGAACTACTACTGCAGGAGTTTCCACAACACCGCCAACCGACAAGCAACTACTGCAGTAACTTCTATGATTTCCCCTTCAATCACTATTGAAAGCACCACTATCAGTACAGCCACAACATCCACAAAACATCCTTCAACAGTGACATCAACTGCTTCTGGAACTACTACTGCAGGAATTTCCACAACAGTCTACGACATATGACAACTACTGTAGTACCTGTTGTGAAGTGCTTCTTCAACGACTATTGAAAGCACCACTGTCAGTACAGCAACAACATCCACAACACCAACAGCGCTACAACATCACATCCTTCAACGTAACATCAACTCCTGTTGGAAAATACTACTGGCAGTTTCTACAACACCGCCACAGACAACAACTACTGCAGTAACTTCTATGATTTTCCCCTTCAATGACTATTGAAAGCAAACCACTATCATACAAGAGAGCCAACATAAACATCACCGAACTAACACATCCTTCCAACAGTGACATCAACTGCTTCTGGAACATACTCACTTGGCAGGAATTTCCACAACAGCTTCTCTTCACACTATGACCACTACTGCAGATACCTGTTCTGAGTGCTTTGTCTTCAACGACTATTGAAAGCACCACTGTCATACAGTCACAGCCACAACAAATCCCAACACCAACAGGCTACAAGCATCAAACACCATCCTTCACACAGTACAACAGTCAACTCCTGCTGGAACTTACTAACTGCAGGAGTTTCCACAACAGCACCACAGACGAATAACTACTGCTGTGGACCTCTGTGATTACCCTTTAATCTATTGAAAGCACCACTGTCAGCTTTCAGCCACAGCATCCACCAACCCTCAACAATGACATCAACTGCTGCCTGTGAACCACTACTGCGGAGTTTCCCACAACAGCACTACAGACACAACTACTTCAGTACCTGTTTTGATTCCTTCTTCAACCACTATTAAAAGTACCACTGTCAGTGCATTCACTACATCCACAGCACCAACAGCTTACAACAACACATGCTTCAACATGTGGCATCAACTCCTGCCCGGAACCACTACTGCACGAGTTTTCCACAACAATACACGCCAAGAACAACATCTACTGCAGTAACTCCTATGATTTCCCCTTCAATCACTATTGAAACCACCACTATCAGTAGCGCCACATCATCCACAACACATCCTTCAACAATGACATCAACTGCTGCTGGAACCACTACTGCAGGAGCTTTCCACAACAGTACCACAGATGACAACTACTGCAGTAACTTCTGTGGATTCCCCCCTTTAATCACTATTGAAAGCACCACTGTCAGCACAGCCACAGCATCCACAAAACATTCTCACTGACAACTAACTGCTGCTGGAACCACTACTGCAGGAGTTTCCCACAACAGCAATACAGACGAACAACTACTTCAGTACCTGTTGTGATTCCTTCTTCAACCACTATTGAAAGCAGCACCACTGTCAGTGCAAAGTCACTACATCCACAGCAACCAACAGCTACAACAAACACATTCCTTAACAGTGACATCAACTGCTGCTGGAACTACTGACTGCAGGAGTTTTCCACAACAGCACCACAGACGCACAACTACTGCAGTACCTGTTGTGATTCCTCTTCAACCACTATTGAAAGCACCACTGTCAGTGTAGCCACAAACATCCACAGCACCAACAGCTACAACAACACATCCTTCAACAGTGACCAACAACTGCTGCCGGACCACTATTGCATTGGTTCCACAACAACACCACGCGACAACTACTGCAGTAACTTTGTGATTCCACCTTTAATCACATTGCAAGCACCACCTTCCAGCACCAGCCAACACATCACACAAAACATTCTTCAACAAGTGACACAACTGCTATCTGGAACAACTTACTGGTTCCACAACAGCACTACAGACGACCACTACTGCAGTACCTGTTGTGATCCTTCTTCAACCACTATTGAAAAGCACCACTGTCAGGCTCACAACATCCACAGCACCACATACACAACACTTCTCAACAGTGACACAACTGCGCTGGAACTACTACGGCAAGTTTTTCCACAACAGCACTACAGACGACAATACTGCAGTACCTGTTGTGATTCCTTCTTCAACCACTAATTGAAGCCACCACTGTCCGGTGCGGGCCACAACATCCACAGCACCAATAGCTACGTAACACGTCAAACTTTCACGGTGACACATCAACTGCTGCTGGAACCACTACTGCAGGATTTTCCTGGCGCCACCACCACAGACAACATTTACTGCAGTAGCCATGATTTCCCCTTCAATCACTTTTGAAAGCACCACTATCAGTGGCGCTCCACAACATCCACAACACATCCTTCAACAAAGTACATCAACTTCTGCTGGAACCACTACTGCGGGAGTTCACCAACAGCACCGCCACAGGCGACAACTACTGCAGTACCTGTTGTGACTCAGCTTCTTCTCAACCACTATTGAAAAGACACCACTTTGTCAGTGCAGCCACAACATCCACAGCACCAAATGCTACGCAACAACACATCCTTCAACAGTGACATCAATCCAAGCTGCTGGAACCACTACTGCAGGATTTCCTTTTCTCTCACAACACCACCACAGCAGACAACATTTACTGCAGTAACTTCTATGATTTCCCCTTCAATCACTATTGAAAGTAACCGCTATCAGTAGGCGCCACTGGGATCCACAGCACATCCTTCAGCAGAGACATCAACTTCTTGCTGGAACCGCTACTTTCAGAGGAGTTTTCTGGCAAGAAAGCACACCACAGGCTACAACTACTGCAGCAAATTTGCTGTGAGTTCGGCTTCTTCAGCCACTATTGAAAGCACCACTGTCGAAGGGCAGCCACAACATCCACAGCACCAACAGCTACAACAACACATCCTTCAACAGTGACATCAACTCCTGCTGGAACTACTACTGCAGGAGTGTCCACAACTAGCGCCACAGACGACAACGCACGGCAGTAACTTCTGTGATTCCCCTTTAATCACTATTGAAAGCACCACTGTCAGCACAGCCACAGCATCCACAAAACATTCTTCAACAGTGACATCAGCTGCTGCTGGAACCACTACTGCAGGAGTTTTTTTCCACAACAGCACTACAGGCGACAGCTACTGCCGTACCTTGTTGTGAGGTGCTTCTTTAACCACTATTGAAAGCACCACTGTCAGTGCAGCCACTACATCCACAGCACCAACAGCTACAAGAACACATTCTTTAACAGTGACATCAACTGCTGCTGGAACTACTACTGCAGGAGGGTTTCCACAACAGCACCACAGGCGACAGCTACTGCAATGCCTGTTGTGCGGGTCCTTCTTAGCACCACTATTGAAAGCTTAACACTGTCAGTGTAGCCACAACATCCACAACACCAACAGCTCAAACACATCCCACAAACAAGCTGACAACAGCACATCTTCGACGGTGACATCAAGTCCTGCTGGAACTACTACCTGCCAGGAGTTTACACAAAACACCGCCACAGACAGCATCTGCGGCAGTAATGCGCTGACTGTTCCTTCAATCACTATTGAAAGACACCAACTATCAGTACAGCAACAACACCCCAATACACACGATGAACTTAAACAAGTGACACGCGCCAAAGGCCTTCTGGGAACACACTGCAGGACATTGCACAACAGGCCTCCACCATATGACAACTAACTGCAGTACCTGTTGTGAGCGATTATCAAGGACTAGATTTGAAAGCATCCATGTCAGTACAGCACACACATCCACAACCCCACAGCTACCAACAACACATCTTCAACAGTAATCAACTCCTGCGGGATAAAACTACTGCAGAGTTTCCACAACAGCACCCCCAGTGACAACTACTGCAGTACCCTGTGTTATTCCTTCTTCAACCACGGGTGTATTGAAGAACCACTTCGTCAAGTATACGCCATAACATCCACAACACCACGAAAACGTACAAATAACCCATCCTTCTTCCAACAGTTACATCAACTGCTGCTGTGGGGTACAACTGTGCAGGACTTTCTCTAGCAATAGTGTCACAGACAACATCTACTGCAGTAACTTCTGAGGATTCCCCCCCTTAATCACTATGGAAAGCACCACACTGTCAGTATAGCCACCCACATCTACACCACCAACAGATAAAAACAAACACATCCTTCAACAGTGACATCAACTGCTTCTGAACTACTACTGTAGGGAGTTTCCACAACAGCACCACAAAAAACATCTTCTGCAGGAACTTGTGATTCCCTCTTCAACCACTACATGAAAGCACCACTGTCAGTACAAGCCAACAACATCCACAACACCAACTGCTACAACAACACATCCTTTAACAATGACATCAACTGCTTCTGAACTAATACTGTTGAGTTTCCACAACAGCACCACAAACAACATCTTCTGCAGGAACGTCTGTGATTCTCTCTTCAACCACTATTAAAAAGCTCTACTGTCAGTACAGCCACAACACCTACAGATACAACTACAGGGCCCTCAACTACCAGGAACACACTGCTGCTGGAACATCCACCACCAGTGGAATATTTTCTCACAACAGTGCCACAAACACAAACATCTTCTTATGCTTCAGCCACTGAATCTTCAACAGTCTTTGAAAGTATAACATCCATACCAGGTTCTGCCACTAGTGGAGCAGTTACCATGACATCACCTCCTATGTTTGTTTATAGCTCTCCATCATCAAATGTCTCTTCTGAGGAGCACAACTCTAGTACCATTGGAACATCCGCAGAACAACAACATCAAAGGATTCTCTGCACTAAAAAACAGAAACTTCTGTTTTTACTTCCAGCAACTAACCCCTATCAACAACCTTTACTCTACGGACTGGTAGCACAGCTGGAACATCATCAAATTCATTTGCCTCAACCACTAAAAAAACTAGTCTCTCAACCACTAATGCATCAACAAGACCCCTTGACATCTAAATTTATAGTGCATACGACTACAATTACAAAATTTGTACCTGTGTATCTAATAGATTTGGTGTTCCGCTCTTTTGACATATATTTATAGTTGAACTCAATGATTCAAACTCGCAGGCCTTCAAGTCAAGAGCTGAGCTTAGTACACGATCTCAGGTAAGTTAAAATAAATTTACAAGATTTACAGGTGACACACAGAAAATATCTTGCCTGTATTTAAGGGAAACAGACAGCAGACATTTTAAACCAAAGCCAGACATATACAGGAGTTTGTTTGGTTTTGTTATTATTTAAATTGTTTAGTGTACCATTAATGAATGACATTTGTGTGCATCTCTAATCAGCTCCCTAGCTCGTGGAATCAGTATATCATGTACACAAATTCAGTCACTGGTAAGTACCCTGGCTCACTGCACATTGGGACAGTAATTACTCAATTTCTGGTGACATGACTAATGCATAACTTCAATTAACAACATTGTAGAATGTCACCATTGTAATTAATCAAGCAGGCAACAGGCAGGGGACCAAAGCATCTTTTGATAATATTTTTTTATTTTCTTTAAAACATTATTCTTCTTTTTACATATTCTACAAACATTTCCAGTCAAATGTTTTTTCTTTTCAAAATCTTCTATCGCATATCATTAAATTTATTGAGTTAGCTCCATAAGACTGTAGTGTGTTGGCTTTTGTGTGGCTTTTAGGTTTTTATGCCTTCAGAAATGTGATGTAGTTTCAGTAAGGGAGCATTGTGCTCAGCGATGCTCCCTAGTTTTTTGTGGTACATGTGGGATTTTTCAGGGAGTTAAAGTTCCAGTGCACTGGAAGGATTTCAGGATTGATTGAGACAGCCCCTAAAATGGCTGACCCCCTGACCAGTGCCCTGGACTACTGAACTAGGGAGCTGATTGATTGAGATACACCCTTTGTTTTTCTACTAGTATAGAAAATCGTTCAACAGTAATAAAATGTAATTTAATAAATCAAATGTTATGTCTGATCAATGCGCTATTGTACATGTTACAGCTTAGGACCGAATCTACAGAGCAACATATCCTTTCTTTATCGAAAGTGGATTGTCTTGTGTTTCAGGTAAATATGGAATGTATGTAGGCACTGTGGGTTTAAAAAACGTGAAACAAACAAGATACAATGCAGTAAACTTATTATATAGTGGTAATATGCTCATATTAAGAAATATTATGTGACATTTTTTATATTTTCCAGACCAGGGTCAATCAATCACAGAAACACAATTAGTTATCAACTCCACACAATCTGTTCCAACCATTCAAGAGATTTCAGACACCCTCTTTATAGCAGTGATAAAAGGAGATGTCAACCCCCTAAATATAATTCCATATTCAATTTCAGTCAATGGTTCAGGTAAGTTTGCTTGCAGTGCATTTCAGAACATATCTTGAAAATTCTGAAAGTCTTAGAATTACTGTGCCTACTGTAGAGATACGTATCACAGACCCAGTATGATCTCTGCCCAAGCTTATACATCTTGGTGACCCTTGCCCCTTTAAGTCATGATAAACAGGCTGAATCAGAGTGGATACAGAGCTGCATCATGCTAGGCAGACGGGGTGATTGTGAAAAAACTGGAAATCTTCTGGAAGGGTATTTGGCTTTTTGAGTGGCTTTTTAGGCTGAGTGGCAGCCCCCGAAAAAATTATTTCCCTATAGTCTACATGGGGAGATTAATATTTATTTTTTAATAAATGGGGGAAAAATGTACATTTCTGTAATCCCAGTAGTACCAAGCATGTGACAAGGTGAAAATAATTTCTATGGTAAATAAGATGGCAGCTTCTAGTAAGAACTTCTAGAAGGTTTTTTGTTTTGTTTTAGTAGTATGTTTATATGTCAGGTACATGATTAGTTTTTATTATTTCTTATTTGCAAATAAGAAAATAAATAAAGTACAAATCCATAAAAGAAAAAACATCTAGGTTACGATGTAACCATGGTTCCCCTCGAGGGAATGAGATGCTGCATCAGAAGGCTTTGGAATGCCTTCAGTGTGACCACGGCCCTGAATCACGTGTGTAATCAGTCCAGTGGAATGGTGAGACGCCACGGGCAGGGTGAAATAGCTACCTCAGGGATGCTTAAAAGCGCTGTGAGGCGGATACAGCAGCAGCTTCTTGGAAATGAAGTAAGCGCAGCAGGGGATGTGCTGGAAGCATTGCCCTGAGACACAGCCGCCGCCTCGCTCTCCTTTAGGGGAACCATGCATCTCTATTGTATAACCCAGAGATCGCCCCCTTCACAGGGAAGCTGTGTCAAAACATTTTGGGAACGAAAGTATGCCAACGCTTGCCAGACTTGGGTTAAATCCCTGCCTAGTGTGGAAGAGCAAAGCTAAGGCGAGAGAAAAAGGAGCCAGGAGTGGCGAGAATGCAGGTAGGAACCTGACAGAGTAGGCGGGTAGAAATCCCACAGCATCCTCAAGGCCAACTTCTGGAGGAGTGAGCCTTGACTCCCCAAAGGGAGAGGGGAGACTCAGAGGACCTCGTGAGTTCAAGTCTCCCCATTCCCCGGCCTCGCCCCTGCCTTGACAGGATGTCTGCTCCTACATAGAGATGCCCAGGGATGTGGAACTGCTCTCAGTGAGAGGAGCTTTCCTGGGACCACACAAGGATCTGGTGGGCCAGCCTGTAAAGGGGGCGTGAACGCAGACCTCCTTTTGGTGGTTGATATGATACCACCGCTGTGTTGTCAGTGCGCCACTCAACACATGGTGATCTCTTAGGAGGAGGAGGAAGTGTTTCAATGCTAGAAACACGGCAGTATCTGCTTGATGTGGCAGTTGATGTGCCAGCATAAGATGGGAACCACTCCACAGACCGCCAGCGGGCTGGAAGGCTACTCATGACCGCCACCCAACCGGGTGAGGGGCGTGGTCCATCGCTAGCATTGCTTGCTGGCGACAAGGAGCTCCCAGCACCAGACCCTCTAGGCCAAGAACCAAGGTTTCCTCTCACATTTCTAAAGCACAGAGGCAGCACCACGTGACCTGACCATGCGGAGTGGGTTTTGCCAGGGGAAAAACCCCTCGGTCTTGAGCCACCACTGTATGGTCTCATGTACAGCAGGCCAAAAAGGTATCACATTGGGACGCAGCTGCCGTCCAGACCCAGTAGTTATAGGAACATCTTGACGGTGAGTGACCAGCCTTCTCTCACTCTTTGCAACTGCAGTGAGGATCGACTAAATCCGAGCAGGAGACAGACATGCCTGCATTGTGGTCGAATCACACACCATCCCCAGATAAAGGTTCGCTGTACTGGAGAAAGCACACTCTTTCATAACCTCAGCTCTTTTCTGAATCGCCATCTGCTCTGATTGAGCCTAATAACAACCAATCATCAATGTGGTTCAGAATGCGGATGCCCTGGAGTCACAGAGTGCAGGCTGAGGGGTGCAAGGCCAAAAGAACCTGGTATTGGTAGGCGTTTGCCATACCAATGCATAGGGATGGATGGAGATGTGGAGGTATGCAACTTTTAGATCGATCATGACAAACCAGTCCTCAGACCTGAGCATCCTAAACTTCAGTCGCATGACTGAGCAGTTCAAATGGCGCAGACATAAAATGGGGACGCAACCCCTCCATCCTTCTTTTTGAATGATTGAGTACACTGGCACCGACAGGACTCTCTATCGTGAGGAGGGACCACCTCGATGGCCTCCTTCCTCCTCAAGAGTGTTTACTTCTTTTGTTTCATTACCAGAGCCTGCTCCAGAGCCCACCAGAGTGGGAATGATCCCCATTGAAGCAGGGTGGAGGGGAGAACCAAACTGGATTCGGTGGCCTCTTTCTACAGTGTGCAGGACCCATTAAGAGGTTTCTTATGCTGCCAAAGGTCTACTAAGGGAATCAGTCTCTCAAGACTGACCTCTGGTGAACCTGAAGCGGCGAACTGGCAGGGGACTGTTGAACTAGCTGCTCTAGAAACCTCCGAAGATGTAGCGAGCCTCTTAGTAACACCACTACGTTTCCGGGTGGTGACTGAGAGAAGTGCTCGCTGGAGACCATTGCTCCCTGAAGCACCCATAGGTGGCAGGGTTGGCAGAGTAATCTCCGAGGGCACTGAGGGAGAGCCGGGCACGCATATAATGATGTGTACACTGCTCTTACCCAGAGGTGCCTGCCCTCCAAAGTCCTGAGCCATAGCATTAGGACTCTCTTTTTTTGGCTGAAGTCTCCTATTTAAAAAAAAAGATGTCCCTCAGACCCATGTCATCTCCTAGGAATACTAGACTAATAGAATCACAGCCTGCTCCAGAGCAGGACCCAATGAGACACAGCAGCAGGGATTCCCCACACCGCCAGGTGACCTACTAAGGACGGGGCCTCTGGTGTACCTTAGAGCAGCTAGCTTGATGCCCGGAAGCAGCAGACCAGCAGGGAATGGACAAACTAGCTGTTCTGAAGCATTTTTATCCCAAGAGCTTCTGTATAGAGAGTGAGGGAGGAGAAGGGGGGGGCATCTCCAGTCCCTGCTAAATAACATATAACATGTATATCTAACTTCTCATAAACAGATTAAAAACATCATTTAATTCCTCAGAATTAAATGCAGCCAAACAACCAGACAAGTCAACATGGTCTGATGTGATAAGAATAATATAAAGAACCGAGAATGACTGTAATGCACCACCTCGGTTATACAAACAATATCAATCTCCTCGAAGAAAGAAAGAGGGGAAGAAACCACAGTGCGGGCCTCCAGACCCCTGAAATAGAGTGCTAGATCTAGGGAATGCAGGTGGAGAAAGGGTGAGCCAGTGTCCAACCCATCTGCTAGATTCACGTGCAATTCCCATGATTTCAATCACTGCCATGCCTCAGCAGCAGCGGGACCGGAACTGCAAGGTTACAGGCACAGACACACTCCTCAGAGCGTGCCCGGTGGGAGTGGAGCATTAGCAGTGGGTAAAAGCACAATCAGCCCCTGTTGAGAACTGACTGCACGAAGCTCCGGCCCCCAGTAAATGCGGCTCATTATAATATTATAATATGCTTGTGCATCGGGGCGAAATCTCAACGCCATCCTCCACGTCCACTTCCTCTGAGGAAGACAGCCGGAGCATTGAGCCCTCTCCCCAGGGTGAAGATACCACAGGGGGCGGGCTTACGATCCCAGAGATCCCCTTAAGATCCGCAGCCGCCACTCCTCCTTGGTGGAAAGCAGGGTCTGCACCAGGAGGAATGCTGGTGAAGGCTCCTCCTCAAAGAGAGCCCCTGAGAGCCAAGCATACACAGTGACAAATGCTCACCATGCATTTTTTTTTCCTCAAAAGCTGACTCTGCGTGCTTTTCTCCCAAGCAGACAACACAAAACTTTGTGTGTCCCCACCCGAAATGTAGCGCGGGCAGAGAGGGAACACACATCCTGGAGATGCTGCCTCCACTCTCGCCCTATGTTTGGCTTCTTTACTCGCGATTGGAAAATAAAGAGTGATAATGGACAGGCAACACCAAATATCACTGACACACACAGCAGCATTTGCTGAATGAAAGAAAGCTGCCGCTGTTTCCATCGCATGTGGTTTTAAAGCATCCTGGTTGCTACTCGTCCGTGACTGATTACACATGATTAAGAGCGTGGTCATGCTGAGAAGGCGTTCCCAAAGCGTTTCGATGCAGCTCGACTTCCTGAAGGTGAACCATGTCTAGCACTTTTGCTAAACAGATCTTGTAGAATTTATAACCCTTGCAGAATTTTATAATATAGTACTGAGTCTTATGTGCCTTATAAGAATGACACACAAAATACACAGTACATTTAAAACTGTAATGATACAAAAAAGGCTCTTAGATTATAGCACAGTTGATCAAATTTTTTAATCTTCTTTCTTACAGTTATAAACATGACTACTTCAACTATTAGCATCAACAACAACAACAACTGGGTAACGCATAGTGATGACAACAACAACAACAACAACAACAACACAGACGACAACAACAAGACCCCTTGACATCTACAACTAAAGTGCCTGCAGCTACAACTACAAAAATTTATACCCATGTATCACAGCTCTGTGTGTTTCGGCTCTCTTTGACATATTTATAGTTGAACTCCAGTGATGTAAACTCTCAGGCTTTCTTTAAGTCAAGAGGCTGAGCTTTGTTAGATCTCTCAGGTGAGTTAAGAATAAACTTACAAGGTTTACATGTAGATGGCACACACAGAAATATCTTGCCTGTATTTAGAGAGAATAGATATTTTAGAACCCAAGCTAAACATACTGTATAGGGGTTTGCCATTATTTTAATTGTTTATTTTACCATAGGAAATAATTGGACACATTTTGTTTTTCCCCTCTTAGGTGAAAAAAAATGTCCTCAATAGTTATCAATGTAATTTAACAAATGAAAAGGTTCATTCTGATTAGGTTGTGGACTGCCTGTTTTTTGTATGTTACAGCTTGAACCAATCTTCAGAGCAAAATATACTTCCTTTATTAGAGTGATTATCTTAAGTTTCAGGTAAATATGGATTTATATATTTCATTGTGGGTTTAATACACACACACACACACACACACACACACAAACATACAGTGGGGACAATATTTATTTGATCCCCTGGTAATTTTTGTTAGTTTGCTCCAACTTTAAAGAAATGAAGGTCTAATAATTTTATGGTAGGTTTATTTTAACGTGTATAGAGACAGAATACCAACCAAAAAAATCCAGAAAAAACACACTATATAAAGGTTAGAAACAGATTTTGCACTTTAAATGAGTGAAATAAGTATTTGATCACCAAGCAAAACATGACTTAAGTACTTGATGCAGAAACCCTTATTGACAAGCACAGAGGTAAGATGTTTTTTGTTTTGTTTTTGTTTTTTTTTTTTGTGGAGTTGGTCACCCAGGTTTGCACACATCTCAGAGAGGATTTTGATCCACTCCTCTTTACAGATTCTCTGCTGAGAACTTTGGGGTTTCTTGGCTTGTCATTTTAAGCAACCTGGAAGTTTCCAGCTCCCTCCACAGGATTTTCATTATAGAATTAAGGTCAGAGACCATGAAAGCCACTCCACTGACCTTAATGCTCTTCATAGGCCAGCCATGTCCCATTTGCTGCCTCATGGCGGTGTGTTGGAGTCATTATCATGCTGTAAGACCCATCCATGACCCATCTTCAGTGTTCTGATTTGAGGGAGGAGGTTCTCTCTTCAAGATTTCACATCACAGCAAAAAAGCCCTGTCCATTTGCCCCTCTATAGTCAAGGCTTTCCCCACTGGTCGGGCTTAGAGGAGTGGTTATGAACAAAGGTGGAGTTTCTCCACTTCTGAGAGTGTCAGCCTGCCGTTCATTCTAGAAAGATAACAGCTATAACATCAACATTGAAAACTTTTAAAAAATAAAGCCGAGCCGAAAACCTCCACCTTCTCAGTCAGCAGCGAAAGTTTCAGCCAATAACGCGAACCGATGTGGATTATAACTACTCATAAAAGGCAGAAATATTTCTATAGTTTCATGTAAAAAGACTATGCACGCTAAACATTAACGGCAATTATAATAAACATGGTAAATGCAACCAATTTTAGAAACCGTACATCAGCTTCTTATTCTCGACCACAATGTGTATTTACTTAGTAACTTATATTATCTGGTCATAATTTCGCCCCGAGTTTAGCTCAAGACAGCATGTCATCAAAATATAATAATGATTTCTGTTCTGGAGCTTTTATAAAAATAGAGAGTTATTATCATTCATATTCTAAACGTGACTTATATAGGCTACTGTGGCTAAGCAAAATAAACAGAAACAGACTCAATTGAATAAACGCTATACTATTTTCATAAGCAAGTAAAAAATAAACAAACAAAATAAAAGTTACATTTATTTCGTGTGTGATTACCTCTTGTTCCGATAAATGGTGGATTCATTATGCTCACAATGCATCACTCTATAGTAAAACACGATTTTTCTTTGACCCCCAATATTTTAACAAAGCATGCAAACAAAAGGTCATTGTTATCATGTTCGCTTTGGTGATCGCTTAGTTCCAGCTGACTGATTATTTCTCTCGCCATTAGTTTTCTGATAACTTCTCTTTGTTGGTGAAACGATGGGGCTGTGATGACGTTGTTCCTGGAGAGCTGCAAAGCATAGTTTAGTGACGCTGGCAGCAGAGCTTCTGGCCCGACGGGTGGAAACGCTATAGCTTATTCCCCTGGCCTCGTGGCACTGGCCCGAAGGCTATTAGCCCCCGCCCCGCCTGCTTTAAGGTTCTGCCCCGCAGACTGGTCCGACAGTGGGAAATGCGGCTAATGTGGTGAAGTTGTCTTGTACCCTTAGCAGAAAAAAAACAGCCCCAGCTATTGCATAAGTACTTCCACCGCCTGTTCTTGACTGTAGGATGGTGTTCTTTGGGGTCATAGTCAGCAGTTCTCTCCCTCCAATATCGTCCTTCCATGTCATAGGCACAAGTCCTTATGCCAATTTTTCCA